>NW_028142075.1:0-229519 GCF_055691185.1 Crinia signifera | reverse complement strand
AGCTGGGGTGTTGTGTGGGGTGCCATTCATTCTTTGGGCGTGTTTGTGTGTCCCCATTTCAAAATGACTGCAGCCCAAAAAAAAAGACATAAAAAAAAAAAACTGCAGCCATTTTGAAATGGGGGCCCTGGGTCACGCCCCAAAGCATGTCGGGATCCCCCTCACCACACTCCAGCTTCCCTGAAAGGCATGCCTGCACTGCGCACCCCTTTTGGGTTTTGTCTCACCCCTAAATGTCATTTTGCATATTTGCCAGTTGTTGTTTTTTTCTTCCCATTAGTTGTTGGGGTGCAATGTGCAGCCATGCTGAATGCTTTTTAGGGGAGCTGGGGTGTTGTGTGGGGTGCAATGTGCAGCCATGCCCACTCTCTGACCCTTGCAGCTGCACACTTGCTGATGGGGCTGACAGGCTGTCCTCACTGACCAGTGCTCTCTGCATGCTGCCAGTCTGTGCCCCCCCATACACTTTAGGGCACACTGCTTTCCCCAGCCTTCAGGGTTCTGCCAGCTTCAGCATTCACCAGTCAACAACTACACACTTCTCACTCTGCTCTCCTGTCTCAGTCAGACTCCCAGGGAGAGATTCCATCCAGGATTTCCCACCTTTTTCTGCAAACTTGTCAGTTCTGTAACAATGTTTCTTTTTGCAAACTGACCTGCCTTGCTGTGAGCTGAGCTGTTAACCCCTTTTGTGCTGCAAGCTATATAAGCTCAGTTCTGTGCAACTCAAGTAGTACTTTTTAATACACAGTCATGCTGGCACCTGTAGTGCCACAGCTACTTTATGCTTTTTACAGTGTTTCCATTACTTTATGCTGCTGGCACTTGTGCCCCAGCTTGTGGGGTGCCACATTCACCGGTATAGTATACCCGCACCTTCTTCGAGCACTGCTTCTTTTTTTTTGGCATACGCATATTGAAGCTGGGCAGAGAGGGGCAGAGAGGGATGTGCTGCCTGGCTGTCTAAAGAGCGGGTCTGCAGCAGCTGCTGGGAAAAGTGTCAGCCGGACAGAAGAGGTGGACTGCCTGTCGCCTGCCTTTATAAGTTCAGTTCTAAGCAGCAGTTTGAAATGTTGCGCCAGTCCGGCAGTCTATAGGAGCTTGCGGCCTGGCAGCCAATCATGAGACACCACTGCCACTCCTGATTGGCTGCCAGCTCCTATTGGCTGGTGACCCAGCGCGAGATTTCAAACTGCTGCATACCCGCTCTAAAGACAGCCAAGCAGCCGACCAATTCTGCCTGGCAGTCACACTGTTTCACTGCAGCAACTGCGGACCCGCTATTTAGACAGCCGGGCAGCACACCGCTTTCTGCCCGGCTGTCAGACTGCTTCCCCCTGGCTAGGAGCATGTAAACCCCCTTGGCATCGAGTATGAAGACCCTTGCATCAAGCTTATGTGCCATAATATGTAATGGGTATCTCAGTGTGTGGCATATCTGTAATGAGCATCACGGTGTGTAGCATATGTATAATGGGCATCAAAGTGTTCGGCATATGTATAATGGCCATCACGGTGTGGGGCATATATATTTAATGGGCATCACGGTGTACTGCATATGTAGAATGGGCTTCACAGTGTTCGGCATATGTATAATGGGCATTATACATATGCCACGTACCATGATGCCCAATATACAGTACATATGTGGCCGTCTCTGTGTCCCTGCTGTCACTCTGTGTTCCCACTGTCTCTCTGCTGTCACTCTCCCTGTCCCTTTGTCCTTGCTGTCCTTGAATTTTGGCTCATACTGTGTGGCACAATGTGTAAGGGCACTAGTACTAGATAGTATAGGGAGTCCTACTATTGTGGTGTATGTGATGTGGTACACTTCACTGAAAGACATGCCCCCTTTTCCAGTGGCCATACCCCTTTTCCAAAGCGCACACAAAACTAATGCCCCTTTCCCACTGCAGGCTTTATGCGGTAAAATGCCGTTTTTTTAGCCTTTTTAAACGGTTAGAGCTGCAGTGGGAAAGCTCCAGGTTGCTTTACACGGGTAACAAATACCGGTATTTGTTAACTGGGTAAAAAGCAGTGTTTTTACCGTGTAAGAGCCATTTTTTTGGCAGTGGGAAAGGGGTAGCCCTTTACCCGTTAAAAAAAAAACGGCATGGGGTCCCCCCCCCCCACTGCCGTAACCAGCACCAGGCTGAAGGAGCCGGGGCTGGTATTAAAAAAATCAGGAAACCCGACAAATAGGGGTTCCCTGATTTTTTACAACCAGCCCCAGGCTCCAGGTCCGGGGCTGTTTCCCAAAATACGGGGGACAAAATGACTAGGGGTCCCCCGTATTTTAAGAACTAGCCCCAGGCACAACCAGCCAGCAGGGTAATGCCACAGCCGGGGGACACTTATTATATAAGGTCCCGCGGCCAAAGCATTAACCCTACCGACCAGTCAGCCTGGCCAGGGGCCCTGGGGGAGTGGGGACCCCCCCAATGAAGGGGGCCCCCCCCCCCCCCTCCAGGACTTACCTGACGAGGCTGAAGCCTGGTGCTATCCCCGATGCCTCTGGGCGGTGGGCATCGGGCTGATGGAATGGTGTAAAAAATAGAATAAAAACTATTGTCTTTTACTGGTGAACTATGAGTCCCAGCAAGCCTCCACCGCAAGCTGGGACTTGGAGAACCACAAGTCCCAGCCTGCGGGGCATTAAAGGGCCCGCTGGGTCTTGTAGTTCCACAGTAAAAGAAATAGTACAATAAACACACTGACACACGTGAAAAATAAAAGTTTAATACATCCATAACACATACATACTGATACTTACCTATCTTGAGCCCGTAGGTAGCCCTGGTCCTGATGTCCTGGTCTGTGTCTGTATCCATGTCGGCATCCCTGTCGGCATCCCTGTCGGCGATGGCGTCGGCGGTCCGGAGTCCGAAGAAATCCATGTGGGAACCTATGGAAGGAAACCATACTCACCTGTCCCAGCGCGACGTAGTCCAGGTAAGGGTCTTGGCAAAAAAAAAAAACCGACACGCGAAACCAGCCCGGACAGCAGGGAGCCGCACGGTGTTTGTGTACATCGTGCGGCTCCGCCTCCCGAATGCCGCTATTGGCCGCCTTGCGGCCTAGCGGCTCCTGTATGGTTAGGGAGAGGCCAAGGTGGATTAGGGATAGGCAGTACTGGGGGTAGGGAAGGGGTATAGAAGCTACTAGGTTTAGAAGTGTACATACATTGCACTTTAAGCTGGCATATTGAAAGTTATTTCCAGTGCTGCTGCAGGCACCATTGACATCACCTCTATACCCCATGCACGGCCAGCAGCAGGAACCGGGGCAGCCTCTGGGAAGAGAGCACCATCCTGACACACAAACATATGAGGGTGCCCTAAATGAGCGCCAGTTACCCCATCTTCTGACCCGAAACCAAGCAAAACACATCTTACCAGATGCTAGAACTGCAGCCAGGAGAGGACACTGAAGCGCGAGGATGGCAGTGGGTCACAACCATTATCTTGAAGGTCACGACGGGTGCTTTTTGATGGCCGCTCCTCCTGGGCTTTGCGCGTGTGATAGCTTGGTTGGTCTCTAGGACAGGAAGGGTGGAGTCTGCACTGCAGCAGCAAGTTCTGCTGCCCAGGAGACACGCTGCTGCTGTGGGAGATGAAAAAAGGATGATGGGGGACATGCTCAATATGTACAAGTATATCAAGGGCCAATATAAGGAACTGTCACACACCCTATTTTCTACTAGAAAGGAATCTAGGACGCGAGGGCATGAGTATAGATTAGAAGAAAAAAGATTTCATTCAGCTAGTAGAAAGAATTTCTTTACGGTCAGAACAGTCAAACTCTGGAACTCTCTTCCCAGAGAGGTGGTAACGGCTGGCTCATTAAATGCGTTCAAGGCAAAGTTGGACAATCATTTACTGGAGAAAACATCCATGGGTACAAATAAGAAATATAATTTGTCTGTAAAATACCAGAACCTACCAAATCAGCAATGGATATCTATACCAGGTTGAACTAGATGGACGCAAGTCTTTTTTCAGCCTTACCTACTATGAAACTATCATAGGTCAGGGTGCTCTGGTGCTGCTGCCAGCAACTCAGGGCAAACAATTGGGGTGCAGGAGCATAACTAGAACCTTGTAGGTCCCATTGCAAAATATATAAAGGGTCCGATTCTCTCTCTCTCTCTCTGACACTTTATTTTTCTTTCCATCACTGTCTCTCTATTTCTCTCTCCTTCACACCCCCACTCTCTCCATAGCGTTTCGCTGTCTCGCTCCGCTCTTTCCTTCATACTCACCAATCAGGATTCTAGCTGTCAGTATTACGGCATTGGCATCCTAACTCATTTCAAGTTCAGCGGCCGCTCTTCTAAAGGCATTAGGGATGCTAGTGACGCTATACTGAATGCTGGCATCCAGGGACCAGGGGCTAATAGATAGCAGACACACAGGGCATACATGCACACATACCATACACACATACCATACACGCACATACCATACATATATATATACAAACAGGACATACATGCACACATACCATACAGATAGCGCCGGGCTTGTCGTTGCTGGGGATGGCGGAGGACTCGCCACCCGCCATCCCCCGCCCCTCGCCATCTGTATGTCGGAAGGGGACGCGCGTGCACGAGGTGCACGCGCGTCCCGTTCCGACGGTGCCTTTCCCCGGGTCCCCGCCGGCTTCCCCGGGTCCCCGCCGGTCCACACCGCCCCCCCGCAGCTGGAGACGGGCAGGACTGCACCCGCCGCGCCGCCTCGCCGCCCGGCTATTGAGACGCTCGTGCGTGGGAGACGCACGAGCGTCTCATTCAGCCAGAGCGCCAGATTGCTGGCGGATCGCCAGGGACACGGTCCTGGCGCTCCGCCAGCAATAATAAGGCCAGCTCCATCTGTATATACAGACACACATCACAAACACACACATATACCATACAGACACACATAATATACACGCACATACCATACATACATACAAACAGAACATACATGCACACTACAGTAATCACACGCATGCCATACATACACACAGGACATGCCATACAGACACGCACACGCACATACCATTCACACACAGGACATTAAAGCACACATACCTTAGACACAAAGGACATACACGGACACACACATGGCATACTGGTACAGATACCATACATGCACACACACAGCATATTTACATATACACACACACATACAGCATACACACATGGCATACGACCACAGATACCATACAACATGCACACATACAGCATATTTATAAACATACACACGCTATAGACACACAGAGCATACACAAAAAGTATACATACATACACACATACAGCATACTTACAAACACCAATACTAAAGCAAATAACCCCCACAAGCAATGGAGGGCACCCAGTTTCCATATACCCAGTCCTCCCCCTTCCCACTGCAGCTACCAAGACATAGTACTCACTGGGCCACCAGCTTACATTAATGGTGCCCACACTTTTCTTCCCCTGTCCATGCCCCTGCAACTGGCACCCACAACAAGGGACACAAACCTGTAAAATCAGCATGTCACCTATTCATAGCTCCGTGTATCAGGCAGCCCCATGTCCTGAGACAGAGAGAGGAGCTTCTTCCTGACAGCCGAGGAGCTCAGCTGTGCGCTGCAGCGCCACCTACAGGCGGCTCAACAGTATATACCCAGCTTCCTCCCAGCAGCAGAGCACTGAGCAGAGCTCGGCTTTGAGAGTGCCGTGACCCTGCTGCGCCCCAGTGACACCGGCTCCCCCCCGCGATGGCTGGGGCTGCCTTACCATAGCTACGCCCCTGTATATATACACGCCGCACTACATGACTATCTCCCTCCATGCTGTACTACATTACATCCCGCTACACACTGCACTACATCACTACATTACATAATCATCATTACAATAAATACCCAGTATTTCATTTATTTTATTTTTATTAAGTTACTTATAGAGCGCAGCATATTCCATTGCGCTTTACAAAAGGAGATAGTGATACAACAAACAGGGACTTTTAAGACAGTCAAAAGGTAGGAGGGCCCTGCTCGCAAGCTTACAATCAATCTATAGGGAAATAGGCATTGATACATAAGGATAGATACTGTATTCTTTATTGCCTCGATTCCACCAGAATGCAAGGTTCTGTGACTGGTTCTGGAATTTGATAAGCTTGCCTGAAGAGATGAGTTTTCAGGCAACGCTTATAGGTTTGGAAACTATAAGCGTCAGTAACAATCAGATCTGCAGCATATGACATTCACCATAACCCAGTAACAATCAGATCTGCAGACACCAGCAGTGTTGTATAAGGGGGAAGTGCAGAGACGCGCAGTCATTAAGTCGACACCGTTGGGTCGACAGGTCGGAAAGGTCAACATGGTTTTTTACCCGAATGTCGACACTGTGAACATGAACACAGTTGGAAGTCAACCGAAGCCCTTGCGATGCTTCGGGCACACTATTTTTTTTTAATTCAATAATTTTTATTGAAATTTTTAGTAATGCAACATAAACTCCCGTTACAGGCAATAGTTTGTAGACACAGACAGTGAAATCCAGTTTAGTACATGATACTAAATACAAAAAAGTGCAGCTAGGGTAACGTTGATACTGCAATGATGCATGAAAGCAAGGGTAAAAATAAGGGTATTGTTTGTGGACATAGAAAGTAAAAAAAAAACAAAAAAAAAACTCTCTAATGCAGGATATATCGAGCCCTATTGCCCAAAGGCGCCATCTGGGTTCTAGGTACTACCGAGTATATGACACATATACATACAGAGTGAAATACCACACCACAATATAATAAAAAGTATGACAGAGCGGATATAGTCTGATAGGACAGTATATTTCCCAGCTAAGAAGTTACTAGACTAGGAGAAATTATTATTGCAGAATTGTAGGTCTGGTCAGACAAGGGGAGTAAAATAAAATGTAAAAATAAGTAACCCACTATCTTGAATATAATACCTAACCTACCCAAAGCAAAACCCCCCCAAAAACCCAAAATAAACCTTCCCAAAATACCCCCACCCTGTATGACCTAACCCCAACCTAGGTATACCTGGATCCCGAACAACCTACCCTCCTCTTCCCAACTGTCTATACTACTATTACTAAGAGGGGATAAATTAGTGGCCTTCAGCTTATATTAGCTAACCTAGCCTAAAATCCTAATTCACCCCTTCCCCCCACCCCCCCATCCTCCCCCCCCCCCATATGGTCGGATAATAGGCGAATGGGCTAAATGGGGCAATGGCTGTAATTATTAACTAGTATAGCAAGGATGCTGCAGCATAATTACAATATAAAATGATCCCGTCTCAGTATTAGGCAACAAAGTAGAATCTGCGAAAGTTATATATCATGGAAACATACAAAACGGTCACTAAACCAGCAGACATGTAAAAGCACAGGAGATGAAAGTATTAAACCGGCCAAGCCTCAGTTAACAACGAAGATATTTTGGAGCGTAAGAGTATGAAAAATATTAGTCGGGCCAGGCCCTCCTCCCCCGCAGAGTCTTAAAGACAACAGTCCCTCCATCGTACACCCAAGGACATGCACATAGGAGCCGAAAGTACATGGACAAGAGATCCAGGAGTGTCCCATCAATCCAGAAATATGGAAATAGATGTAAGGAGTAGGTGCAGAGGGGTTTTCGTAGCTGTAGTGTCACTGCGAGAGTCGTACAACGGAGCTCCGAAGAGGCCGCAACAGCTGGTACCGTAACAGTAGCAGAGGCAGTGTTAGAAGCATCTATTTGGCAGGTTGGATCCATTGTTGCAGCTGCAGAACTGATTTTTATAGATTCCTCATCTGCAGGAGTTGAAAAGAGAGTAGTGGATGAAGAAGACACTACCTCCCTGACAGGAGGGTCCTGTTGCCAATCTAGCGCAGATGACACAGAGGTCATATTTTCAGGAGTTATAGGTGCACCCACCATAGTATCAAGTTTGGCAAGTAGCCTCTGAGTGGAGGAATTGATGGCCTGGAGGATTTGTTGCACAAAGCCTGACATCCTAGAAAGTTAGATGATACTCAATATGGAAAGCAATGGCAAAATGGTGGTGGCTAGCACACCACCAGTGTGTACCATAGGTGTCAGCAGGATATTGTCCAAATTACCTTGTAGCACTAAAGGATCTGGCTAGTATGAGATTTTATATCACTCTCAGAGCAGTGACAGTTATAAATCAAGACTTGCTACAAGCGGTGTTAATGTATTCACAGTAAATGCAGGCAGTCCCAGACTCAAACACAGGAGAGGTAGATTATGATGGCAGACCTGCTGGGACCCCCCCGGCCAAGATGGCTGACCAGCAAATTCAGGCGCCGTGACGCGCTGTAGATCCCAGCAGCCTGGAGGGCAGGACGGGGGTGGCAGGAGGCGCCCTTCCAGGCGCACAGCAAACGGGGGAGAGAGGGCGGCCAAACAGACTCACCCGGACAGGCAGCACACACACAGTAGCCCGGCGGCGTCCCTCCGCAGTAGCGCGCCTCCTGTCCGTGAAGAGGAAGACACGCAGGGCACACACGACAGCGGCACCTGGCAGGGGAAAGAAAATGGCGTCCGCGGCGCCCTGCGTGACCTCCGGCAGGCTCCCTCGGCTGTAAGTCAGGCCGCACACCAGGTACAGGAACGAGATGGGGCTTAATCTGTTCTGGGGATATTCCCCCACCAGCAGTGTGGTCCAGGAGCAGTATAAGTGCATGCAGGATATAGATACAGGATATCGGGGACGGAGAGCTCAGGTTGGAAGCAGCTACTCCATGTCCGCCGAAGCCACGCCCCTCTCGGGCACACTATTTTATTCTCCCACCATGCCCTAGTGGATGTTAGGGCATGAACTACTGCCTGTCGGCTCAAAAAACTGTAAAAGAAAACATGTCGACCTTCCGACCTAACCCATGTCGACCTAGCACTGTGTCGACCTAAACCCATGTCGACCTTGATACCTGTCGACCTTCACCCATGTCGACCTAGACACCTGTCAACCTAAGTGCTGTCAACAATGCGACCGTATCCCCCTGTGACTGATTTCCCCTTATACAGCAATGGTTGCATTTCTGGAAGTTTTTTTGGGGAGTAGCAGCAGTCTAGTTCATCTGGCCTATAGCTACTAGTAAGCAGCCGAAAGCGCCTGAGGGGCTCCAGTGGATCCAGCAGGCAGCCATATCGGTCAGCCCCCCCCCCCCTAGCAACCATTAACATGTCAGCCCCCCCCCCCCCCAGCAACCATTAACATGTCAGCCCCCCTGCACCCATTAACATGTCAGCCCCTCCAAGCACCCATTGAGAGGTCAGCCCCCAGCACACATCAACATGTAGTCTCCCCTAGCACACATTACCATGTCACCCCCACAACACCCATTAAAATGTCACTAACACCTGCACACATGTCAGCCCCCTCCCCCCTCCCAGAACACATTAAAATGTCTCTCCCCTGGGCCTCACCCTCCCAGAACACATTACCATGACATTATTAACCCCCTGGACATATTAACATGTCACTTACTCCCTCCCCAGCACATATATCACATACCTGAGAGCTGGTATTGCTAGCTGCAGTGCTCCTCCAGTGCACACAGCCACCCACGTGTGCAGAATGCTCAGCACTGCAGAGGCAGAGCACAGGAAGTCTTACTATCGGGTTGTTGCTAAGGAAGGGGAGGAAAGTGGGCGGCACTAAACACACAGCTGAGGAAAAAGAGGAGGGACTCGGGAGAGTGATGCTGCTGCTGCCTGTAACTAGGGATGACCATCGGTACAGAGGCCATCAATGGTTGCCATCGATGGCGATTCTGCACCCAGCCATTGATAGTGGCAAACTATTTGATGGATAACCATCGATAGTTTTAGCTATCGATGGTCAGCCATTATATGTGACTGAATGGCCCGTGGGCCAATCAGTACTCGTCGTTGGGACTTCTGGGTGTCAGGGGGGAGAGAGCTATGCTCCGTGATCCATGCACCTTGAGAAAAAAAAAGAAAAACAAGGAAACATCGTCACACGCCGGGTTGCCTGTGGGAGTCCCGAGCAGCTGCCCCCGGGGCTCATTACTCAGCTGCCCTGGGGGTTTCTTACCTGGCCCCACAGCCAGGGAGAGGCTCCGGGCACGGTGCCTCACTGTGCTTAGCACACTATTCTACTCCCAATCCAGGAGCATTGGGATGGTAAAGTATGAAAAAGTGTTTTGGGGAAAAAGTGCTTGAAAACGCATGTGTAGGCATATTTAACATCAAGATTTTAACCATGTCTGTCTTTTCAACATGTCGGCATAATTAATGTCGGTATAATAACCGTTTCGGTATTTTGACTGTCGGTCAATGGGCATTGGTATAACAACATAACAACAGTTGGTCAAATGTTCGTCGGTAAATTGACTGCATCCCTATAAAACACCTAGTTTGACTGAGACTTTTTTCACCATGAAGATGCCGATTTGGGTCGACACAAGCTGTTCGCATTTAAAAAAAAAAAAAGGTGAAAGTTCTTTACCATCCAAGTGGACATAGGGCGGTATTCAATGAGAATTATCACCGGCCACGGCGAATCAAGTTTTTTATTCGCCGACAATTCGCCGGCTTTTAGCGGCGATTCTCCAAGCATGGCTATTCGTCGGGACTCGACGAGTCAGCCTATTCAACGTGGCTGAGATTCACCGCCCCCAACGGTGAATCTCAGCCTATCTGGCGTATCAGGTGACTGGGGGAGGGCGGGAGCATGTATTCCCGCTCTTCCTCGCTCATATCAGCGAGTTTCCTGCTGCGTACATTCGCCATTAGTTTTCAGCAGGGGTGGAGTGCTGCATGCTAATGGTTCTCCCAGGACCCAAGCACCCGTGGAGAGAGCAGAGTGTATTTTTTCTTTTCTTTTGCAGGTGAGTATTGTGATGCACTAATATTGCACTTGCTATGGGGGTTTGCTTTAAGTTTTTTATTTTAACATGTGCTTGGTGCAATGTGCAGCCATGCTGCATGCTTTTAAGGGGAGCTGGGGTGTTGTGTGGGGTGCCATTCATTCTTTGGGCGTGTTTGTGTGTCCCCATTTCAAAATGACTGCAGCCCAAAAAAAAAGACATAAAAAAAAAAACTGCAGCCATTTTGAAATGGGGGCCCTGGGTCACGCCCCAAAGCATGTCGGGATCCCCCTCACCACACTCCAGCTTCCCTGAAAGGCATGCCTGCACTGCGCACCCCTTTTGGGTTTTGTCTCACCCCTAAATGTCATTTTGCATATTTGCCAGTTGTTGTTTTTTTCTTCCCATTAGTTGTTGGGGTGCAATGTGCAGCCATGCTGAATGCTTTTTAGGGGAGCTGGGGTGTTGTGTGGGGTGCAATGTGCAGCCATGCCCACTCTCTGACCCTTGCAGCTGCACACTTGCTGATGGGGCTGACAGGCTGTCCTCACTGACCAGTGCTCTCTGCATGCTGCCAGTCTGTGCCCCCCCATACACTTTAGGGCACACTGCTTTCCCCAGCCTTCAGGGTTCTGCCAGCTTCAGCATTCACCAGTCAACAACTACACACTTCTCACTCTGCTCTCCTGTCTCAGTCAGACTCCCAGGGAGAGATTCCATCCAGGATTTCCCACCTTTTTCTGCAAACTTGTCAGTTCTGTAACAATGTTTCTTTTTGCAAACTGACCTGCCTTGCTGTGAGCTGAGCTGTTAACCCCTTTTGTGCTGCAAGCTATATAAGCTCAGTTCTGTGCAACTCAAGTAGTACTTTTTAATACACAGTCATGCTGGCACCTGTAGTGCCACAGCTACTTTATGCTTTTTACAGTGTTTCCATTACTTTATGCTGCTGGCACTTGTGCCCCAGCTTGTGGGGTGCCACATTCACCGGTATAGTATACCCGCACCTTCTTCGAGCACTGCTTCTTTTTTTTTGGCATACGCATATTGAAGCTGGGCAGAGAGGGGCAGAGAGGGATGTGCTGCCTGGCTGTCTAAAGAGCGGGTCTGCAGCAGCTGCTGGGAAAAGTGTCAGCCGGACAGAAGAGGTGGACTGCCTGTCGCCTGCCTTTATAAGTTCAGTTCTAAGCAGCAGTTTGAAATGTTGCGCCAGTCCGGCAGTCTATAGGAGCTTGCGGCCTGGCAGCCAATCATGAGACACCACTGCCACTCCTGATTGGCTGCCAGCTCCTATTGGCTGGTGACCCAGCGCGAGATTTCAAACTGCTGCATACCCGCTCTAAAGACAGCCAAGCAGCCGACCAATTCTGCCTGGCAGTCACACTGTTTCACTGCAGCAACTGCGGACCCGCTATTTAACCAGCCGGGCAGCACACCGCTTTCTGCCCGGCTGTCAGACTGCTTCCCCCTGGCTAGGAGCATGTAAACCCCCTTGGCATCGAGTATGAAGACCCTTGCATCAAGCTTATGTGCCATAATATGTAATGGGTATCTCAGTGTGTGGCATATCTGTAATGAGCATCACGGTGTGTAGCATATGTATAATGGGCATCAAAGTGTTCGGCATATGTATAATGGCCATCACGGTGTGGGGCATATATATTTAATGGGCATCACGGTGTACTGCATATGTAGAATGGGCTTCACAGTGTTCGGCATATGTATAATGGGCATTATACATATGCCACGTACCATGATGCCCAATATACAGTACATATGTGGCCGTCTCTGTGTCCCTGCTGTCACTCTGTGTTCCCACTGTCTCTCTGCTGTCACTCTCCCTGTCCCTTTGTCCTTGCTGTCCTTGAATTTTGGCTCATACTGTGTGGCACAATGTGTAAGGGCACTAGTACTAGATAGTATAGGGAGTCCTACTATTGTGGTGTATGTGATGTGGTACACTTCACTGAAAGACATGCCCCCTTTTCCAGTGGCCATACCCCTTTTCCAAAGCGCACACAAAACTAATGCCCCTTTCCCACTGCAGGCTTTATGCGGTAAAATGCCGTTTTTTTAGCCTTTTTAAACGGTTAGAGCTGCAGTGGGAAAGCTCCAGGTTGCTTTACACGGGTAACAAATACCGGTATTTGTTAACTGGGTAAAAAGCAGTGTTTTTACCGTGTAAGAGCCATTTTTTTGGCAGTGGGAAAGGGGTAGCCCTTTACCCGTTAAAAAAAAAACGGCATGGGGTCCCCCCCCCCACTGCCGTAACCAGCACCAGGCTGAAGGAGCCGGGGCTGGTATTAAAAAAATCAGGAAACCCGACAAATAGGGGTTCCCTGATTTTTTACAACCAGCCCCAGGCTCCAGGTCCGGGGCTGTTTCCCAAAATACGGGGGACAAAATGACTAGGGGTCCCCCGTATTTTAAGAACTAGCCCCAGGCACAACCAGCCAGCAGGGTAATGCCACAGCCGGGGGACACTTATTATATAAGGTCCCGCGGCCAAAGCATTAACCCTACCGACCAGTCAGCCTGGCCAGGGGCCCTGGGGGAGTGGGGACCCCCCCAATGAAGGGGGCCCCCCCCCCCCTCCAGGACTTACCTGACGAGGCTGAAGCCTGGTGCTATCCCCGATGCCTCTGGGCGGTGGGCATCGGGCTGATGGAATGGTGTAAAAAATAGAATAAAAACTATTGTCTTTTACTGGTGAACTATGAGTCCCAGCAAGCCTCCACCGCAAGCTGGGACTTGGAGAACCACAAGTCCCAGCCTGCGGGGCATTAAAGGGCCCGCTGGGTCTTGTAGTTCCACAGTAAAAGAAATCGTACAATAAACACACTGACACACGTGAAAAATAAAAGTTTAATACATCCATAACACATACATACTGATACTTACCTATCTTGAGCCCGTAGGTAGCCCTGGTCCTGATGTCCTGGTCTGTGTCTGCGTCTGTATCCATGTCGGCATCCCTGTCGGCATCCCTGTCGGCGATGGCGTCGGCGGTCCGGAGTCCGAAGAAATCCATGTGGGAACCTATGGAAGGAAACCATACTCACCTGTCCCAGCGCGACGTAGTCCAGGTAAGGGTCTTGGCAAAAAAAAAAAAACCGACACGCGAAACCAGCCCGGACAGCAGGGAGCCGCACGGTGTTTGTGTACATCGTGTGGCTCCGCCTCCCGAATGCCGCTATTGGCCGCCTTGCGGCCTAGCGGCTCCTGTATGGTTAGGGAGAGGCCAAGGTGGATTAGGGATAGGCAGTACTGGGGGTAGGGAAGGGGTATAGAAGCTACTAGGTTTAGAAGTGTACATACATTGCACTTTAAGCTGGCATATTGAAAGTTATTTCCAGTGCTGCTGCAGGCACCATTGACATCACCTCTATACCCCATGCACGGCCAGCAGCAGGAACCGGGGCAGCCTCTGGGAAGAGAGCACCATCCTGACACACAAACATATGAGGGTGCCCTAAATGAGCGCCAGTTACCCCATCTTCTGACCCGAAACCAAGCAAAACACATCTTACCAGATGCTAGAACTGCAGCCAGGAGAGGACACTGAAGCGCGAGGATGGCAGTGGGTCACAACCATTATCTTGAAGGTCACGACGGGTGCTTTTTGATGGCCGCTCCTCCTGGGCTTTGCGCGTGTGATAGCTTGGTTGGTCTCTAGGACAGGAAGGGTGGAGTCTGCACTGCAGCAGCAAGTTCTGCTGCCCAGGAGACACGCTGCTGCTGTGGGAGATGAAAAAGGATGATGGGGGACATGCTCAATATGTACAAGTATATCAAGGGCCAATATAAGGAACTGTCACACACCCTATTTTCTACTAGAAAGGAATCTAGGACGCGAGGGCATGAGTATAGATTAGAAGAAAAAAGATTTCATTCAGCTAGTAGAAAGAATTTCTTTACGGTCAGAACAGTCAAACTCTGGAACTCTCTTCCCAGAGAGGTGGTAACGGCTGGCTCATTAAATGCGTTCAAGGCAAAGTTGGACAATCATTTACTGGAGAAAACATCCATGGGTACAAATAAGAAATATAATTTGTCTGTAAAATACCAGAACCTACCAAATCAGCAATGGATATCTATACCAGGTTGAACTAGATGGACGCAAGTCTTTTTTCAGCCTTACCTACTATGAAACTATCATAGGTCAGGGTGCTCTGGTGCTGCTGCCAGCAACTCAGGGCAAACAATTGGGGTGCAGGAGCATAACTAGAACCTTGTGGGTCCCATTGCAAAATATATAAAGGGTCCGATTCTCTCTCTCTCTCTGACACTTTATTTTTCTTTCCATCACTGTCTCTCTATTTCTCTCTCCTTCACACCCCCACTCTCTCCATAGCGTTTCGCTGTCTCGCTCCGCTCTTTCCTTCATACTCACCAATCAGGATTCTAGCTGTCAGTATTACGGCATTGGCATCCTAACTCATTTCAAGTTCAGCGGCCGCTCTTCTAAAGGCATTAGGGATGCTAGTGACGCTATACTGAATGCTGGCATCCAGGGACCAGGGGCTAATAGATAGCAGACACACAGGGCATACATGCACACATACCATACACACATACCATACACGCACATACCATACATATATATATATACAAACAGGACATACATGCACACATACCATATATACAGACACACACACACATATACCATACAGACACACATAATATACACGCACATACCATACATACATACAAACAGAACATACATGCACACTACAGTAATCACACGCATGCCATACATACACACAGGACATGCCATACAGACACGCACACGCACATACCATTCACACACAGGACATTAAAGCACACATACCTTAGACACAAAGGACATACACGGACACACACATGGCATACTGGTACAGATACCATACATGCACACACACAGCATATTTACATATACACACACACATACAGCATACACACATGGCATACGACCACAGATACCATACAACATGCACACATACAGCATATTTATAAACATACACACGCTATAGACACACAGAGCATACACAAAAAGTATACATACATACACACATACAGCATACTTACAAACACCAATACTAAAGCAAATAACCCCCACAAGCAATGGAGGGCACCCAGTTTCCATATACCCAGTCCTCCCCCTTCCCACTGCAGCTACCAAGACATAGTACTCACTGGGCCACCAGCTTACATTAATGGTGCCCACACTTTTCTTTCCCTGTCCATGCCCCTGCAACTGGCACCCACAACAAGGGACACAAACCTGTAAAATCAGCATGTCACCTATTCATAGCTCCGTGTATCAGGCAGCCCCATGTCCTGAGACAGAGAGAGGAGCTTCTTCCTGACAGCCGAGGAGCTCAGCTGTGCGCTGCAGCGCCACCTACAGGCGGCTCAACAGTATATACCCAGCTTCCTCCCAGCAGCAGAGCACTGAGCAGAGCTCGGCTTTGAGAGTGCCGTGACCCTGCTGCGCCCCAGTGACACCGGCTCCCCCCCGCGATGGCTGGGGCTGCCTTACCATAGCTACGCCCCTGTATATATACACGCCGCACTACATGACTATCTCCCTCCATGCTGTACTACATTACATCCCGCTACACACTGCACTACATCACTACATTACATAATCATCATTACAATAAATACCCAGTATTTCATTTATTTTATTTTTATTAAGTTACTTATAGAGCGCAGCATATTCCGTTGCGCTTTACAAAAGGAGATAGTGATACAACAAACAGGGACTTTTAAGACAGTCAAAAGGTAGGAGGGCCCTGCTCGCAAGCTTACAATCTATAGGGAAATAGGCATTGATACATAAGGATAGATACTGTATTCTTTATTGCCTCGATTCCACCAGAATGCAAGGTTCTGTGACTGGTTCTGGAATTTGATAAGCTTGCCTGAAGAGATGAGTTTTCAGGCAACGCTTATAGGTTTGGAAACTATAAGCGTCAGTAACAATCAGATCTGCAGCATATGACATTCACCATAACCCAGTAACAATCAGATCTGCAGACACCAGCAGTGTTGTATAAGGGGGAAGTGCAGAGACGCGCAGTCATTAAGTCGACACCGTTGGGTCGACAGGTCGGAAAGGTCAACATGGTTTTTTACCCGAATGTCGACACTGTGAACATGAACACAGTTGGAAGTCAACCGAAGCCCTTGCGATGCTTCGGGCACACTATTTTTTTTTAATTCAATAATTTTTATTGAAATTTTTAGTAATGCAACATAAACTCCCGTTACAGGCAATAGTTTGTAGACACAGACAGTGAAATCCAGTTTAGTACATGATACTAAATACAAAAAAGTGCAGCTAGGGTAACGTTGATACTGCAATGATGCATGAAAGCAAGGGTAAAAATAAGGGTATTGTTTGTGGACATAGAAAGTAAAAAAAAAAAAAAAACTCTCTAATGCAGGATATATCGAGCCCTATTGCCCAAAGGCGCCATCTGGGTTCTAGGTACTACCGAGTATATGACACATATACATACAGAGTGAAATACCACACCACAATATAATAAAAAGTATGACAGAGCGGATATAGTCTGATAGGACAGTATATTTCCCAGCTAAGAAGTTACTAGACTAGGAGAAATTATTATTGCAGAATTGTAGGTCTGGTCAGACAAGGGGAGTAAAATAAATTGTAAAAATAAGTAACCCACTATCTTGAATATAATACTTAACCTACCCAAAGCAAAACCCCCCCAAAAACCCAAAATAAACCTTCCCAAAATACCCCCACCCTGTATGACCTAACCCCAACCTAGGTATACCTGGATCCCGAACAACCTACCCTCCTCTTCCCAACTGTCTATACTACTATTACTAAGAGGGGATAAATTAGTGGCCTTCAGCTTATATTAGCTAACCTAGCCTAAAATCCTAATTCACCCCTTCCCCCCACCCCCCCATCCTCCCCCCCCCCCATATGGTCGGATAATAGGCGAATGGGCTAAATGGGGCAATGGCTGTAATTATTAACTAGTATAGCAAGGATGCTGCAGCATAATTACAATATAAAATGATCCCGTCTCAGTATTAGGCAACAAAGTAGAATCTGCGAAAGTTATATATCATGGAAACATACAAAACGGTCACTAAACCAGCAGACATGTAAAAGCACAGGAGATGAAAGTATTAAACCGGCCAAGCCTCAGTTAACAACGAAGATATTTTGGAGCGTAAGAGTATGAAAAATATTAGTCGGGCCAGGCCCTCCTCCCCCGCAGAGTCTTAAAGACAACAGTCCCTCCATCGTACACCCAAGGACATGCACATAGGAGCCGAAAGTACATGGACAAGAGATCCAGGAGTGTCCCATCAATCCAGAAATATGGAAATAGATGTAAGGAGTAGGTGCAGAGGGGTTTTCGTAGCTGTAGTGTCACTGCGAGAGTCGTACAACGGAGCTCCGAAGAGGCCGCAACAGCTGGTACCGTAACAGTAGCAGAGGCAGTGTTAGAAGCATCTATTTGGCAGGTTGGATCCATTGTTGCAGCTGCAGAACTGATTTTTATAGATTCCTCATCTGCAGGAGTTGAAAAGAGAGTAGTGGATGAAGAAGACACTACCTCCCTGACAGGAGGGTCCTGTTGCCAATCTAGCGCAGATGACACAGAGGTCATATTTTCAGGAGTTATAGGTGCACCCACCATAGTATCAAGTTTGGCAAGTAGCCTCTGAGTGGAGGAATTGATGGCCTGGAGGATTTGTTGCACAAAGCCTGACATCCTAGAAAGTTAGATGATACTCAATATGGAAAGCAATGGCAAAATGGTGGTGGCTAGCACACCACCAGTGTGTACCATAGGTGTCAGCAGGATATTGTCCAAATTACCTTGTAGCACTAAAGGATCTGGCTAGTATGAGATTTTATATCACTCTCAGAGCAGTGACAGTTATAAATCAAGACTTGCTACAAGCGGTGTTAATGTATTCACAGTAAATGCAGGCAGTCCCAGACTCAAACACAGGAGAGGTAGATTATGATGGCAGACCTGCTGGGACCCCCCCGGCCAAGATGGCTGACCAGCAAATTCAGGCGCCGTGACGCGCTGTAGATCCCAGCAGCCTGGAGGGCAGGACGGGGGTGGCAGGAGGCGCCCTTCCAGGCGCACAGCAAACGGGGGAGAGAGGGCGGCCAAACAGACTCACCCGGACAGGCAGCACACACACAGTAGCCCGGCGGCGTCCCTCCGCAGTAGCGCGCCTCCTGTCCGTAAAGAGGAAGACACGCAGGGCACACACGACAGCGGCACCTGGCAGGGGAAAGAAAATGGCGTCCGCGGCGCCCTGCGTGACCTCCGGCAGGCTCCCTCGGCTGTAAGTTAGGCCGCACACCAGGTACAGGAACGAGATGGGGCTTAATCTGTTCTGGGGATATTCCCCCACCAGCAGTGTGGTCCAGGAGCAGTATAAGTGCATGCAGGATATAGATACAGGATATCGGGGACGGAGAGCTCAGGTTGGAAGCAGCTACTCCATGTCCGCCGAAGCCACGCCCCTCTCGGGCACACTATTTTATTCTCCCACCATGCCCTAGTGGATGTTAGGGCATGAACTACTGCCTGTCGGCTCAAAAAACTGTAAAAGAAAACATGTCGACCTTCCGACCTAACCCATGTCGACCTAGCACTGTGTCGACCTAAACCCATGTCGACCTTGATACCTGTCGACCTTCACCCATGTCGACCTAGACACCTGTCAACCTAAGTGCTGTCAACAATGCGACCGTATCCCCCTGTGACTGATTTCCCCTTATACAGCAATGGTTGCATTTCTGGAAGTTTTTTTGGGGAGTAGCAGCAGTCTAGTTCATCTGGCCTATAGCTACTAGTAAGCAGCCGAAAGCGCCTGAGGGGCTCCAGTGGATCCAGCAGGCAGCCATATCGGTCAGCCCCCCCCCCCCTAGCAACCATTAACATGACCCCCCCCCCCCAGCAACCATTAACATGTCAGCCCCCCTGCACCCATTAACATGTCAGCCCCTCCAAGCACCCATTGAGAGGTCAGCCCCCAGCACACATCAACATGTAGTCTCCCCTAGCACACATTACCATGTCACCCCCACAACACCCATTAAAATGTCACTAACACCTGCACACATGTCAGCCCCCTCCCCCCTCCCAGAACACATTAAAATGTCTCTCCCCTGGGCCTCACCCTCCCAGAACACATTACCATGACATTATTAACCCCCTGGACATATTAACATGTCACTTACTCCCTCCCCAGCACATATATCACATACCTGAGAGCTGGTATTGCTGGCTGCAGTGCTCCTCCAGTGCACACAGCCACCCACGTGTGCAGAATGCTCAGCACTGCAGAGGCAGAGCACAGGAAGTCTTACTATCGGGTTGTTGCTAAGGAAGGGGAGGAAAGTGGGCGGCACTAAACACACAGCTGAGGAAAAAGAGGAGGGACTCGGGAGAGTGATGCTGCTGCTGCCTGTAACTAGGGATGACCATCGGTACAGAGGCCATCAATGGTTGCCATCGATGGCGATTCTGCACCCAGCCATTGATAGTGGCAAACTATTTGATGGATAACCATCGATAGTTTTAGCTATCGATGGTCAGCCATTATATGTGACTGAATGGCCCGTGGGCCAATCAGTACTCGTCGTTGGGACTTCTGGGTGTCAGGGGGGAGAGAGCTATGCTCCGTGATCCATGCACCTTGAGAAAAAAAAAAAAAAAAAAAGGAAACATCGTCACACGCCGGGTTGCCTGTGGGAGTCCCGAGCAGCTGCCCCCGGGGCTCATTACTCAGCTGCCCTGGGGGTTTCTTACCTGGCCCCACAGCCAGGGAGAGGCTCCGGGCACGGTGCCTCACTGTGCTTAGCACACTATTCTACTCCCAATCCAGGAGCATTGGGATGGTAAAGTATGAAAAAGTGTTTTGGGGAAAAAGTGCTTGAAAACGCATGTGTAGGCATATTTAACATCAAGATTTTAACCATGTCTGTCTTTTCAACATGTCGGCATAATTAATGTCGGTATAATAACCGTTTCGGTATTTTGACTGTCGGTCAATGGGCATTGGTATAACAACATAACAACAGTTGGTCAAATGTTCGTCGGTAAATTGACTGCATCCCTATAAAACACCTAGTTTGACTGAGACTTTTTTCACCATGAAGATGCCGATTTGGGTCGACACAAGCTGTTCGCATTTAAAAAAAAAAAAAGGTGAAAGTTCTTTACCATCCAAGTGGACATAGGGCGGTATTCAATGAGAATTATCACCGGCCACGGCGAATCAAGTTTTTTATTCGCCGACAATTCGCCGGCTTTTAGCGGCGATTCTCCAAGCATGGCTATTCGTCGGGACTCGACGAGTCAGCCTATTCAACGTGGCTGAGATTCACCGCCCCCAACGGTGAATCTCAGCCTATCTGGCGTATCAGGTGACTGGGGGAGGGCGGGAGCATGTATTCCCGCTCTTCCTCGCTCATATCAGCGAGTTTCCTGCTGCGTACATTCGCCATTAGTTTTCAGCAGGGGTGGAGTGCTGCATGCTAATGGTTCTCCCAGGACCCAAGCACCCGTGGAGAGAGCAGAGTGTATTTTTTCTTTTCTTTTGCAGGTGAGTATTGTGATGCACTAATATTGCACTTGCTATGGGGGTTTGCTTTAAGTTTTTTATTTTAACATGTGCTTGGTGCAATGTGCAGCCATGCTGCATGCTTTTAAGGGGAGCTGGGGTGTTGTGTGGGGTGCCATTCATTCTTTGGGCGTGTTTGTGTGTCCCCATTTCAAAATGACTGCAGCCCAAAAAAAAAGACATAAAAAAAAAAACTGCAGCCATTTTGAAATGGGGGCCCTGGGTCACGCCCCAAAGCATGTCGGGATCCCCCTCACCACACTCCAGCTTCCCTGAAAGGCATGCCTGCACTGCGCACCCCTTTTGGGTTTTGTCTCACCCCTAAATGTCATTTTGCATATTTGCCAGTTGTTGTTTTTTTCTTCCCATTAGTTGTTGGGGTGCAATGTGCAGCCATGCTGAATGCTTTTTAGGGGAGCTGGGGTGTTGTGTGGGGTGCAATGTGCAGCCATGCCCACTCTCTGACCCTTGCAGCTGCACACTTGCTGATGGGGCTGACAGGCTGTCCTCACTGACCAGTGCTCTCTGCATGCTGCCAGTCTGTGCCCCCCCATACACTTTAGGGCACACTGCTTTCCCCAGCCTTCAGGGTTCTGCCAGCTTCAGCATTCACCAGTCAACAACTACACACTTCTCACTCTGCTCTCCTGTCTCAGTCAGACTCCCAGGGAGAGATTCCATCCAGGATTTCCCACCTTTTTCTGCAAACTTGTCAGTTCTGTAACAATGTTTCTTTTTGCAAACTGACCTGCCTTGCTGTGAGCTGAGCTGTTAACCCCTTTTGTGCTGCAAGCTATATAAGCTCAGTTCTGTGCAACTCAAGTAGTACTTTTTAATACACAGTCATGCTGGCACCTGTAGTGCCACAGCTACTTTATGCTTTTTACAGTGTTTCCATTACTTTATGCTGCTGGCACTTGTGCCCCAGCTTGTGGGGTGCCACATTCACCGGTATAGTATACCCGCACCTTCTTCGAGCACTGCTTCTTTTTTTTTGGCATACGCATATTGAAGCTGGGCAGAGAGGGATGTGCTGCCTGGCTGTCTAAAGAGCGGGTCTGCAGCAGCTGCTGGGAAAAGTGTCAGCCGGACAGAAGAGGTGGACTGCCTGTCGCCTGCCTTTATAAGTTCAGTTCTAAGCAGCAGTTTGAAATGTTGCGCCAGTCCGGCAGTCTATAGGAGCTTGCGGCCTGGCAGCCAATCATGAGACACCACTGCCACTCCTGATTGGCTGCCAGCTCCTATTGGCTGGTGACCCAGCGCGAGATTTCAAACTGCTGCATACCCGCTCTAAAGACAGCCAAGCAGCCGACCAATTCTGCCTGGCAGTCACACTGTTTCACTGCAGCAACTGCGGACCCGCTATTTAGACAGCCGGGCAGCACACCGCTTTCTGCCCGGCTGTCAGACTGCTTCCCCCTGGCTAGGAGCATGTAAACCCCCTTGGCATCGAGTATGAAGACCCTTGCATCAAGCTTATGTGCCATAATATGTAATGGGTATCTCAGTGTGTGGCATATCTGTAATGAGCATCACGGTGTGTAGCATATGTATAATGGGCATCAAAGTGTTCGGCATATGTATAATGGCCAACACGGTGTGGGGCATATATATTTAATGGGCATCACGGTGTACTGCATATGTAGAATGGGCTTCACAGTGTTCGGCATATGTATAATGGGCATTATACATATGCCACGTACCATGATGCCCAATATACAGTACATATGTGGCCGTCTCTGTGTCCCTGCTGTCACTCTGTGTTCCCACTGTCTCTCTGCTGTCACTCTCCCTGTCCCTTTGTCCTTGCTGTCCTTGAATTTTGGCTCATACTGTGTGGCACAATGTGTAAGGGCACTAGTACTAGATAGTATAGGGAGTCCTACTATTGTGGTGTATGTGATGTGGTACACTTCACTGAAAGACATGCCCCCTTTTCCAGTGGCCATACCCCTTTTCCAAAGCGCACACAAAACTAATGCCCCTTTCCCACTGCAGGCTTTATGCGGTAAAATGCCGTTTTTTTAGCCTTTTTAAACGGTTAGAGCTGCAGTGGGAAAGCTCCAGGTTGCTTTACACGGGTAACAAATACCGGTATTTGTTAACTGGGTAAAAAGCAGTGTTTTTACCGTGTAAGAGCCATTTTTTTGGCAGTGGGAAAGGGGTAGCCCTTTACCCGTTAAAAAAAAAACGGCATGGGGTCCCCCCCCCCACTGCCGTAACCAGCACCAGGCTGAAGGAGCCGGGGCTGGTATTAAAAAAATCAGGAAACCCGACAAATAGGGGTTCCCTGATTTTTTACAACCAGCCCCAGGCTCCAGGTCCGGGGCTGTTTCCCAAAATACGGGGGACAAAATGACTAGGGGTCCCCCGTATTTTAAGAACTAGCCCCAGGCACAACCAGCCAGCAGGGTAATGCCACAGCCGGGGGACACTTATTATATAAGGTCCCGCGGCCAAAGCATTAACCCTACCGACCAGTCAGCCTGGCCAGGGGCCCTGGGGGAGTGGGGACCCCCCCAATGAAGGGGCCCCCCCCCCCCCCTCCAGGACTTACCTGACGAGGCTGAAGCCTGGTGCTATCCCCGATGCCTCTGGGCGGTGGGCATCGGGCTGATGGAATGGTGTAAAAAATAGAATAAAAACTATTGTCTTTTACTGGTGAACTATGAGTCCCAGCAAGCCTCCACCGCAAGCTGGGACTTGGAGAACCACAAGTCCCAGCCTGCGGGGCATTAAAGGGCCCGCTGGGTCTTGTAGTTCCACAGTAAAAGAAATAGTACAATAAACACACTGACACACGTGAAAAATAAAAGTTTAATACATCCATAACACATACATACTGATACTTACCTATCTTGAGCCCGTAGGTAGCCCTGGTCCTGATGTCCTGGTCTGTGTCTGTATCCATGTCGGCATCCCTGTCGGCATCCCTGTCGGCGATGGCGTCGGCGGTCCGGAGTCCGAAGAAATCCATGTGGGAACCTATGGAAGGAAACCATACTCACCTGTCCCAGCGCGACGTAGTCCAGGTAAGGGTCTTGGCAAAAAAAACAAACCGACACGCGAAACCAGCCCGGACAGCAGGGAGCCGCACGGTGTTTGTGTACATCGTGCGGCTCCGCCTCCCGAATGCCGCTATTGGCCGCCTTGCGGCCTAGCGGCTCCTGTATGGTTAGGGAGAGGCCAAGGTGGATTAGGGATAGGCAGTACTGGGGGTAGGGAAGGGGTATAGAAGCTACTAGGTTTAGAAGTGTACATACATTGCACTTTAAGCTGGCATATTGAAAGTTATTTCCAGTGCTGCTGCAGGCACCATTGACATCACCTCTATACCCCATGCACGGCCAGCAGCAGGAACCGGGGCAGCCTCTGGGAAGAGGCAAATGCGTTCAAGGCAAAGTTGGACAATCATTTACTGGAGAAAACATCCATGGGTACAAATAAGAAATATAATTTGTCTGTAAAATACCAGAACCTACCAAATCAGCAATGGATATCTATACCAGGTTGAACTAGATGGACGCAAGTCTTTTTTCAGCCTTACCTACTATGAAACTATCATAGGTCAGGGTGCTCTGGTGCTGCTGCCAGCAACTCAGGGCAAACAATTGGGGTGCAGGAGCATAACTAGAACCTTGTGGGTCCCATTGCAAAATATATAAAGGGTCCGATTCTCTCTCTCTCTCTCTGACACTTTATTTTTCTTTCCATCACTGTCTCTCTATTTCTCTCTCCTTCACACCCCCACTCTCTCCATAGCGTTTCGCTGTCTCGCTCCGCTCTTTCCTTCATACTCACCAATCAGGATTCTAGCTGTCAGTATTACGGCATTGGCATCCTAACTCATTTCAAGTTCAGCGGCCGCTCTTCTAAAGGCATTAGGGATGCTAGTGACGCTATACTGAATGCTGGCATCCAGGGACCAGGGGCTAATAGATAGCAGACACACAGGGCATACATGCACACATACCATACACACATACCATACACGCACATACCATACATATATATATACAAACAGGACATACATGCACACATACCATATATACAGACACACATCACAAACACACACATATACCATACAGACACACATAATATACACGCACATACCATACATACATACAAACAGAACATACATGCACACTACAGTAATCACACGCATGCCATACATACACACAGGACATGCCATACAGACACGCACACGCACATACCATTCACACACAGGACATTAAAGCACACATACCTTAGACACAAAGGACATACACGGACACACACATGGCATACTGGTACAGATACCATACATGCACACACACAGCATATTTACATATACACACACACATACAGCATACACACATGGCATACGACCACAGATACCATACAACATGCACACATACAGCATATTTATAAACATACACACGCTATAGACACACAGAGCATACACAAAAAGTATACATACATACACACATACAGCATACTTACAAACACCAATACTAAAGCAAATAACCCCCACAAGCAATGGAGGGCACCCAGTTTCCATATACCCAGTCCTCCCCCTTCCCACTGCAGCTACCAAGACATAGTACTCACTGGGCCACCAGCTTACATTAATGGTGCCCACACTTTTCTTCCCCTGTCCATGCCCCTGCAACTGGCACCCACAACAAGGGACACAAACCTGTAAAATCAGCATGTCACCTATTCATAGCTCCGTGT
Organism: Crinia signifera; assembly: GCF_055691185.1. Taxonomy (NCBI): domain Eukaryota; kingdom Metazoa; phylum Chordata; class Amphibia; order Anura; family Myobatrachidae; genus Crinia; species Crinia signifera. Next base: position 203,334 of record NW_028142075.1, on the reverse strand, counting down.
ATCAGGCAGCCCCATGTCCTGAGACAGAGAGAGGAGCTTCTTCCTGACAGCCGAGGAGCTCAGCTGTGCGCTGCAGCGCCACCTACAGGCGGCTCAACAGTATATACCCAGCTTCCTCCCAGCAGCAGAGCACTGAGCAGAGCTCGGCTTTGAGAGTGCCGTGACCCTGCTGCGCCCCAGTGACACCGGCTCCCCCCCGCGATGGCTGGGGCTGCCTTACCATAGCTACGCCCCTGTATATATACACGCCGCACTACATGACTATCTCCCTCCATGCTGTACTACATTACATCCCGCTACACACTGCACTACATCACTACATTACATAATCATCATTACAATAAATACCCAGTATTTCATTTATTTTATTTTTATTAAGTTACTTATAGAGCGCAGCATATTCCGTTGCGCTTTACAAAAGGAGATAGTGATACAACAAACAGGGACTTTTAAGACAGTCAAAAGGTAGGAGGGCCCTGCTCGCAAGCTTACAATCTATAGGGAAATAGGCATTGATACATAAGGATAGATACTGTATTCTTTATTGCCTCGATTCCACCAGAATGCAAGGTTCTGTGACTGGTTCTGGAATTTGATAAGCTTGCCTGAAGAGATGAGTTTTCAGGCAACGCTTATAGGTTTGGAAACTATAAGCGTCAGTAACAATCAGATCTGCAGCATATGACATTCACCATAACCCAGTAACAATCAGATCTGCAGACACCAGCAGTGTTGTATAAGGGGGAAGTGCAGAGACGCGCAGTCATTAAGTCGACACCGTTGGGTCGACAGGTCGGAAAGGTCAACATGGTTTTTTACCCGAATGTCGACACTGTGAACATGAACACAGTTGGAAGTCAACCGAAGCCCTTGCGATGCTTCGGGCACACTATTTTTTTTTAATTCAATAATTTTTATTGAAATTTTTAGTAATACAACATAAACTCCCGTTACAGGCAATAGTTTGTAGACACAGACAGTGAAATCCAGTTTAGTACATGATACTAAATACAAAAAAGTGCAGCTAGGGTAACGTTGATACTGCAATGATGCATGAAAGCAAGGGTAAAAATAAGGGTATTGTTTGTGGACATAGAAAGTAAAAAAAAAAAAAAAAAAAAAAACTCTCTAATGCAGGATATATCGAGCCCTATTGCCCAAAGGCGCCATCTGGGTTCTAGGTACTACCGAGTATATGACACATATACATACAGAGTGAAATACCACACCACAATATAATAAAAAGTATGACAGAGCGGATATAGTCTGATAGGACAGTATATTTCCCAGCTAAGAAGTTACTAGACTAGGAGAAATTATTATTGCAGAATTGTAGGTCTGGTCAGACAAGGGGAGTAAAATAAAATGTAAAAATAAGTAACCCACTATCTTGAATATAATACCTAACCTACCCAAAGCAAAACCCCCCCAAAAACCCAAAATAAACCTTCCCAAAATACCCCCACCCTGTATGACCTAACCCCAACCTAGGTATACCTGGATCCCGAACAACCTACCCTCCTCTTCCCAACTGTCTATACTACTATTACTAAGAGGGGATAAATTAGTGGCCTTCAGCTTATATTAGCTAACCTAGCCTAAAATCCTAATTCACCCCTTCCCCCCCCCCCCCCATCCTCCCCCCCCCCCCCCATATGGTCGGATAATAGGCGAATGGGCTAAATGGGGCAATGGCTGTAATTATTAACTAGTATAGCAAGGATGCTGCAGCATAATTACAATATAAAATGATCCCGTCTCAGTATTAGGCAACAAAGTAGAATCTGCGAAAGTTATATATCATGGAAACATACAAAACGGTCACTAAACCAGCAGACATGTAAAAGCACAGGAGATGAAAGTATTAAACCGGCCAAGCCTCAGTTAACAACGAAGATATTTTGGAGCGTAAGAGTATGAAAAATATTAGTCGGGCCAGGCCCTCCTCCCCCGCAGAGTCTTAAAGACAACAGTCCCTCCATCGTACACCCAAGGACATGCACATAGGAGCCGAAAGTACATGGACAAGAGATCCAGGAGTGTCCCATCAATCCAGAAATATGGAAATAGATGTAAGGAGTAGGTGCAGAGGGGTTTTCGTAGCTGTAGTGTCACTGCGAGAGTCGTACAACGGAGCTCCGAAGAGGCCGCAACAGCTGGTACCGTAACAGTAGCAGAGGCAGTGTTAGAAGCATCTATTTGGCAGGTTGGATCCATTGTTGCAGCTGCAGAACTGATTTTTATAGATTCCTCATCTGCAGGAGTTGAAAAGAGAGTAGTGGATGAAGAAGACACTACCTCCCTGACAGGAGGGTCCTGTTGCCAATCTAGCGCAGATGACACAGAGGTCATATTTTCAGGAGTTATAGGTGCACCCACCATAGTATCAAGTTTGGCAAGTAGCCTCTGAGTGGAGGAATTGATGGCCTGGAGGATTTGTTGCACAAAGCCTGACATCCTAGAAAGTTAGATGATACTCAATATGGAAAGCAATGGCAAAATGGTGGTGGCTAGCACACCACCAGTGTGTACCATAGGTGTCAGCAGGATATTGTCCAAATTACCTTGTAGCACTAAAGGATCTGGCTAGTATGAGATTTTATATCACTCTCAGAGCAGTGACAGTTATAAATCAAGACTTGCTACAAGCGGTGTTAATGTATTCACAGTAAATGCAGGCAGTCCCAGACTCAAACACAGGAGAGGTAGATTATGATGGCAGACCTGCTGGGACCCCCCCGGCCAAGATGGCTGACCAGCAAATTCAGGCGCCGTGACGCGCTGTAGATCCCAGCAGCCTGGAGGGCAGGACGGGGGTGGCAGGAGGCGCCCTTCCAGGCGCACAGCAAACGGGGGAGAGAGGGCGGCCAAACAGACTCACCCGGACAGGCAGCACACACACAGTAGCCCGGCGGCGTCCCTCCGCAGTAGCGCGCCTCCTGTCCGTGAAGAGGAAGACACGCAGGGCACACACGACAGCGGCACCTGGCAGGGGAAAGAAAATGGCGTCCGCGGCTCCCTGCGTGACCTCCGGCAGGCTCCCTCGGCTGTAAGTCAGGCCGCACACCAGGTACAGGAACGAGATGGGGCTTAATCTGTTCTGGGGATATTCCCCCACCAGCAGTGTGGTCCAGGAGCAGTATAAGTGCATGCAGGATATAGATACAGGATATCGGGGACGGAGAGCTCAGGTTGGAAGCAGCTACTCCATGTCCGCCGAAGCCACGCCCCTCTCGGGCACACTATTTTATTCTCCCACCATGCCCTAGTGGATGTTAGGGCATGAACTACTGCCTGTCGGCTCAAAAAACTGTAAAAGAAAACATGTCGACCTTCCGACCTAACCCATGTCGACCTAGCACTGTGTCGACCTAAACCCATGTCGACCTTGATACCTGTCGACCTTCACCCATGTCGACCTAGACACCTGTCAACCTAAGTGCTGTCAACAATGCGACCGTATCCCCCTGTGACTGATTTCCCCTTATACAGCAATGGTTGCATTTCTGGAAGTTTTTTTGGGGAGTAGCAGCAGTCTAGTTCATCTGGCCTATAGCTACTAGTAAGCAGCCGAAAGCGCCTGAGGGGCTCCAGTGGATCCAGCAGGCAGCCATATCGGTCAGCCCCCCCCCTAGCAACCATTAACATGTCAGCCCCCCCCCCCCCAGCAACCATTAACATGTCAGCCCCCCTGCACCCATTAACATGTCAGCCCCTCCAAGCACCCATTGAGAGGTCAGCCCCCAGCACACATCAACATGTAGTCTCCCCTAGCACACATTACCATGTCACCCCCACAACACCCATTAAAATGTCACTAACACCTGCACACATGTCAGCCCCCTCCCCCCTCCCAGAACACATTAAAATGTCTCTCCCCTGGGCCTCACCCTCCCAGAACACATTACCATGACATTATTAACCCCCTGGACATATTAACATGTCACTTAATCCCTCCCCAGCACATATATCACATACCTGAGAGCTGGTATTTCTGGCTGCAGTGCTCCTCCAGTGCACACAGCCACCCACGTGTGCAGAATGCTCAGCACTGCAGAGGCAGAGCACAGGAAGTCTTACTGTCGGGTTGTTGCTAAGGAAGGGGAGGAAAGTGGGCGGCACTAAACACACAGCTGAGGAAAAAGAGGAGGGACTCGGGAGAGTGATGCTGCTGCTGCCTGTAACTAGGGATGACCATCGGTACAGAGGCCATCAATGGTTGCCATCGATGGCGATTCTGCACCCAGCCATTGATAGTGGCAAACTATTTGATGGATAACCATCGATAGTTTTAGCTATCGATGGTCAGCCATTATATGTGACTGAATGGCCCGTGGGCCAATCAGTACTCGTCGTTGGGACTTCTGGGTGTCAGGGGGGAGAGAGCTATGCTCCGTGATCCATGCACCTTGAGAAAAAAAAAAAAAAAAAGGAAACATCGTCACACGCCGGGTTGCCTGTGGGAGTCCCGAGCAGCTGCCCCCGGGGCTCATTACTCAGCTGCCCTGGGGGTTTCTTACCTGGCCCCACAGCCAGGGAGAGGCTCCGGGCACGGTGCCTCACTGTGCTTAGCACACTATTCTACTCCCAATCCAGGAGCATTGGGATGGTAAAGTATGAAAAAGTGTTTTGGGGAAAAAGTGCTTGAAAACGCATGTGTAGGCATATTTAACATCAAGATTTTAACCATGTCTGTCTTTTCAACATGTCGGCATAATTAATGTCGGTATAATAACCGTTTCGGTATTTTGACTGTCGGTCAATGGGCATTGGTATAACAACATAACAACAGTTGGTCAAATGTTCGTCGGTAAATTGACTGCATCCCTATAAAACACCTAGTTTGACTGAGACTTTTTTCACCATGAAGATGCCGATTTGGGTCGACACAAGCTGTTCGCATTTAAAAAAAAAAAAAGGTGAAAGTTCTTTACCATCCAAGTGGACATAGGGCGGTATTCAATGAGAATTATCACCGGCCACGGCGAATCAAGTTTTTTATTCGCCGACAATTCGCCGGCTTTTAGCGGCGATTCTCCAAGCATGGCTATTCGTCGGGACTCGACGAGTCAGCCTATTCAACGTGGCTGAGATTCACCGCCCCCAACGGTGAATCTCAGCCTATCTGGCGTATCAGGTGACTGGGGGAGGGCGGGAGCATGTATTCCCGCTCTTCCTCGCTCATATCAGCGAGTTTCCTGCTGCGTACATTCGCCATTAGTTTTCAGCAGGGGTGGAGTGCTGCATGCTAATGGTTCTCCCAGGACCCAAGCACCCGTGGAGAGAGCAGAGTGTATTTTTTCTTTTCTTTTGCAGGTGAGTATTGTGATGCACTAATATTGCACTTGCTATGGGGGTTTGCTTTAAGTTTTTTATTTTAACATGTGCTTGGTGCAATGTGCAGCCATGCTGCATGCTTTTAAGGGGAGCTGGGGTGTTGTGTGGGGTGCCATTCATTCTTTGGGCGTGTTTGTGTGTCCCCATTTCAAAATGACTGCAGCCCAAAAAAAAGACATAAAAAAAAAAAACTGCAGCCATTTTGAAATGGGGGCCCTGGGTCACGCCCCAAAGCATGTCGGGATCCCCCTCACCACACTCCAGCTTCCCTGAAAGGCATGCCTGCACTGCGCACCCCTTTTGGGTTTTGTCTCACCCCTAAATGTCATTTTGCATATTTGCCAGTTGTTGTTTTTTTCTTCCCATTAGTTGTTGGGGTGCAATGTGCAGCCATGCTGAATGCTTTTTAGGGGAGCTGGGGTGTTGTGTGGGGTGCAATGTGCAGCCATGCCCACTCTCTGACCCTTGCAGCTGCACACTTGCTGATGGGGCTGACAGGCTGTCCTCACTGACCAGTGCTCTCTGCATGCTGCCAGTCTGTGCCCCCCCATACACTTTAGGGCACACTGCTTTCCCCAGCCTTCAGGGTTCTGCCAGCTTCAGCATTCACCAGTCAACAACTACACACTTCTCACTCTGCTCTCCTGTCTCAGTCAGACTCCCAGGGAGAGATTCCATCCAGGATTTCCCACCTTTTTCTGCAAACTTGTCAGTTCTGTAACAATGTTTCTTTTTGCAAACTGACCTGCCTTGCTGTGAGCTGAGCTGTTAACCCCTTTTGTGCTGCAAGCTATATAAGCTCAGTTCTGTGCAACTCAAGTAGTACTTTTTAATACACAGTCATGCTGGCACCTGTAGTGCCACAGCTACTTTATGCTTTTTACAGTGTTTCCATTACTTTATGCTGCTGGCACTTGTGCCCCAGCTTGTGGGGTGCCACATTCACCGGTATAGTATACCCGCACCTTCTTTGAGCACTGCTTCTTTTTTTTGGCATACGCATATTGAAGCTGGGCAGAGAGGGGCAGAGAGGGATGTGCTGCCTGGCTGTCTAAAGAGCGGGTCTGCAGCAGCTGCTGGGAAAAGTGTCAGCCGGACAGAAGAGGTGGACTGCCTGTCGCCTGCCTTTATAAGTTCAGTTCTAAGCAGCAGTTTGAAATGTTGCGCCAGTCCGGCAGTCTATAGGAGCTTGCGGCCTGGCAGCCAATCATGAGACACCACTGCCACTCCTGATTGGCTGCCAGCTCCTATTGGCTGGTGACCCAGCGCGAGATTTCAAACTGCTGCATACCCGCTCTAAAGACAGCCAAGCAGCCGACCAATTCTGCCTGGCAGTCACACTGTTTCACTGCAGCAACTGCGGACCCGCTATTTAGACAGCCGGGCAGCACACCGCTTTCTGCCCGGCTGTCAGACTGCTTCCCCCTGGCTAGGAGCATGTAAACCCCCTTGGCATCGAGTATGAAGACCCTTGCATCAAGCTTATGTGCCATAATATGTAATGGGTATCTCAGTGTGTGGCATATCTGTAATGAGCATCACGGTGTGTAGCATATGTATAATGGGCATCAAAGTGTTCGGCATATGTATAATGGCCATCACGGTGTGGGGCATATATATTTAATGGGCATCACGGTGTACTGCATATGTAGAATGGGCTTCACAGTGTTCGGCATATGTATAATGGGCATTATACATATGCCACGTACCATGATGCCCAATATACAGTACATATGTGGCCGTCTCTGTGTCCCTGCTGTCACTCTGTGTTCCCACTGTCTCTCTGCTGTCACTCTCCCTGTCCCTTTGTCCTTGCTGTCCTTGAATTTTGGCTCATACTGTGTGGCACAATGTGTAAGGGCACTAGTACTAGATAGTATAGGGAGTCCTACTATTGTGGTGTATGTGATGTGGTACACTTCACTGAAAGACATGCCCCCTTTTCCAGTGGCCATACCCCTTTTCCAAAGCGCACACAAAACTAATGCCCCTTTCCCACTGCAGGCTTTATGCAGTAAAATGCCGTTTTTTTAGCCTTTTTAAACGGTTAGAGCTGCAGTGGGAAAGCTCCAGGTTGCTTTACACGGGTAACAAATACCGGTATTTGTTAACTGGGTAAAAAGCAGTGTTTTTACCGTGTAAGAGCCATTTTTTTGGCAGTGGGAAAGGGGTAGCCCTTTACCCGTTAAAAAAAAACCGGCATGGGGTCCCCCCCCCCACTGCTGTAACCAGCACCAGGCTGAAGGAGCCGGGGCTGGTATTAAAAAAATCAGGAAACCCGACAAATAGGGGTTCCCTGATTTTTTACAACCAGCCCCAGGCTCCAGGTCCGGGGCTGTTTCCCAAAATACGGGGGACAAAATGACTAGGGGTCCCCCGTATTTTAAGAACTAGCCCCAGGCACAACCAGCCAGCAGGGTAATGCCACAGCCGGGGGACACTTATTATATAAGGTCCCGCGGCCAAAGCATTAACCCTACCGACCAGTCAGCCTGGCCAGGGGCCCTGGGGGAGTGGGGACCCCCCCAATGAAGGGGGCCCCCCCCCCCCTCCAGGACTTACCTGACGAGGCTGAAGCCTGGTGCTATCCCCGATGCCTCTGGGCGGTGGGCATCGGGCTGATGGAATGGTGTAAAAAATAGAATAAAAACTATTGTCTTTTACTGGTGAACTATGAGTCCCAGCAAGCCTCCACCGCAAGCTGGGACTTGGAGAACCACAAGTCCCAGCCTGCGGGGCATTAAAGGGCCCGCTGGGTCTTGTAGTTCCACAGTAAAAGAAATCGTACAATAAACACACTGACACACGTGAAAAATAAAAGTTTAATACATCCATAACACATACATACTGATACTTACCTATCTTGAGCCCGTAGGTAGCCCTGGTCCTGATGTCCTGGTCTGTGTCTGTATCCATGTCGGCATCCCTGTCGGCATCCCTGTCGGCATCCCTGTCGGCGATGGCGTCGGCGGTCCGGAGTCCGAAGAAATCCATGTGGGAACCTATGGAAGGAGACCATACTCACCTGTCCCAGCGCGACGTAGTCCAGGTAAGGGTCTTGGCAAAAAAAAAAAACCGACACGCGAAACCAGCCCGGACAGCAGGGAGCCGCACGGTGTTTGTGTACATCGTGCGGCTCCGCCTCCCGAATGCCGCTATTGGCCGCCTTGCGGCCTAGCGGCTCCTGTATGGTTAGGGAGAGGCCAAGGTGGATTAGGGATAGGCAGTACTGGGGGTAGGGAAGGGGTATAGAAGCTACTAGGTTTAGAAGTGTACATACATTGCACTTTAAGCTGGCATATTGAAAGTTATTTCCAGTGCTGCTGCAGGCACCATTGACATCACCTCTATACCCCATGCACGGCCAGCAGCAGGAACCGGGGCAGCCTCTGGGAAGAGAGCACCATCCTGACACACAAACATATGAGGGTGCCCTAAATGAGCGCCAGTTACCCCATCTTCTGACCCGAAACCAAGCAAAACACATCTTACCAGATGCTAGAACTGCAGCCAGGAGAGGACACTGAAGCGCGAGGATGGCAGTGGGTCACAACCATTATCTTGAAGGTCACGACGGGTGCTTTTTGATGGCCGCTCCTCCTGGGCTTTGCGCGTGTGATAGCTTGGTTGGTCTCTAGGACAGGAAGGGTGGAGTCTGCACTGCAGCAGCAAGTTCTGCTGCCCAGGAGACACGCTGCTGCTGTGGGAGATGAAAAAGGATGATGGGGGACATGCTCAATATGTACAAGTATATCAAGGGCCAATATAAGGAACTGTCACACACCCTATTTTCTACTAGAAAGGAATCTAGGACGCGAGGGCATGAGTATAGATTAGAAGAAAAAAGATTTCATTCAGCTAGTAGAAAGAATTTCTTTACGGTCAGAACAGTCAAACTCTGGAACTCTCTTCCCAGAGAGGTGGTAACGGCTGGCTCATTAAATGCGTTCAAGGCAAAGTTGGACAATCATTTACTGGAGAAAACATCCATGGGTACAAATAAGAAATATAATTTGTCTGTAAAATACCAGAACCTACCAAATCAGCAATGGATATCTATACCAGGTTGAACTAGATGGACGCAAGTCTTTTTTCAGCCTTACCTACTATGAAACTATCATAGGTCAGGGTGCTCTGGTGCTGCTGCCAGCAACTCAGGGCAAACAATTGGGGTGCAGGAGCATAACTAGAACCTTGTGGGTCCCATTGCAAAATATATAAAGGGTCCGATTCTCTCTCTCTCTCTGACACTTTATTTTTCTTTCCATCACTGTCTCTCTATTTCTCTCTCCTTCACACCCCCACTCTCTCCATAGCGTTTCGCTGTCTCGCTCCGCTCTTTCCTTCATACTCACCAATCAGGATTCTAGCTGTCAGTATTACGGCATTGGCATCCTAACTCATTTCAAGTTCAGCGGCCGCTCTTCTAAAGGCATTAGGGATGCTAGTGACGCTATACTGAATGCTGGCATCCAGGGACCAGGGGCTAATAGATAGCAGACACACAGGGCATACATGCACACATACCATACACACATACCATACACGCACATACCATACATATATATATACACAAACAGGACATACATGCACACATACCATATATACAGACACACATCACAAACACACACATATACCATACAGACACACATAATATACACGCACATACCATACATACATACAAACAGAACATACATGCACACTACAGTAATCACACGCATGCCATACATACACACAGGACATGCCATACAGACACGCACACGCACATACCATTCACACACAGGACATTAAAGCACACATACCTTAGACACAAAGGACATACACGGACACACACATGGCATACTGGTACAGATACCATACATGCACACACACAGCATATTTACATATACACACACACATACAGCATACACACATGGCATACGACCACAGATACCATACAACATGCACACATACAGCATATTTATAAACATACACACGCTATAGACACACAGAGCATACACAAAAAGTATACATACATACACACATACAGCATACTTACAAACACCAATACTAAAGCAAATAACCCCCACAAGCAATGGAGGGCACCCAGTTTCCATATACCCAGTCCTCCCCCTTCCCACTGCAGCTACCAAGACATAGTACTCACTGGGCCACCAGCTTACATTAATGGTGCCCACACTTTTCTTCCCCTGTCCATGCCCCTGCAACTGGCACCCACAACAAGGGACACAAACCTGTAAAATCAGCATGTCACCTATTCATAGCTCCGTGTATCAGGCAGCCCCATGTCCTGAGACAGAGAGAGGAGCTTCTTCCTGACAGCCGAGGAGCTCAGCTGTGCGCTGCAGCGCCACCTACAGGCGGCTCAACAGTATATACCCAGCTTCCTCCCAGCAGCAGAGCACTGAGCAGAGCTCGGCTTTGAGAGTGCCGTGACCCTGCTGCGCCCCAGTGACACCGGCTCCCCCCCGCGATGGCTGGGGCTGCCTTACCATAGCTACGCCCCTGTATATATACACGCCGCACTACATGACTATCTCCCTCCATGCTGTACTACATTACATCCCGCTACACACTGCACTACATCACTACATTACATAATCATCATTACAATAAATACCCAGTATTTCATTTATTTTATTTTGATTAAGTTACTTATAGAGCGCAGCATATTCCGTTGCGCTTTACAAAAGGAGATAGTGATACAACAAACAGGGACTTTTAAGACAGTCAAAAGGTAGGAGGGCCCTGCTCGCAAGCTTACAATCTATAGGGAAATAGGCATTGATACATAAGGATAGATACTGTATTCTTTATTGCCTCGATTCCACCAGAATGCAAGGTTCTGTGACTGGTTCTGGAATTTGATAAGCTTGCCTGAAGAGATGAGTTTTCAGGCAACGCTTATAGGTTTGGAAACTATAAGCGTCAGTAACAATCAGATCTGCAGCATATGACATTCACCATAACCCAGTAACAATCAGATCTGCAGACACCAGCAGTGTTGTATAAGGGGGAAGTGCAGAGACGCGCAGTCATTAAGTCGACACCGTTGGGTCGACAGGTCGGAAAGGTCAACATGGTTTTTTACCCGAATGTCGACACTGTGAACATGAACACAGTTGGAAGTCAACCGAAGCCCTTGCGATGCTTCGGGCACACTATTTTTTTTTAATTCAATAATTTTTATTGAAATTTTTAGTAATGCAACATAAACTCCCGTTACAGGCAATAGTTTGTAGACACAGACAGTGAAATCCAGTTTAGTACATGATACTAAATACAAAAAAGTGCAGCTAGGGTAACGTTGATACTGCAATGATGCATGAAAGCAAGGGTAAAAATAAGGGTATTGTTTGTGGACATAGAAAGTAAAAAAAAAAAAAAAAAACTCTCTAATGCAGGATATATCGAGCCCTATTGCCCAAAGGCGCCATCTGGGTTCTAGGTACTACCGAGTATATGACACATATACATACAGAGTGAAATACCACACCACAATATAATAAAAAGTATGACAGAGCGGATATAGTCTGATAGGACAGTATATTTCCCAGCTAAGAAGTTACTAGACTAGGAGAAATTATTATTGCAGAATTGTAGGTCTGGTCAGACAAGGGGAGTAAAATAAAATGTAAAAATAAGTAACCCACTATCTTGAATATAATACCTAACCTACCCAAAGCAAAACCCCCCCAAAAACCCAAAATAAACCTTCCCAAAATACCCCCACCCTGTATGACCTAACCCCAACCTAGGTATACCTGGATCCCGAACAACCTACCCTCCTCTTCCCAACTGTCTATACTACTATTACTAAGAGGGGATAAATTAGTGGCCTTCAGCTTATATTAGCTAACCTAGCCTAAAATCCTAATTCACCCCTTCCCCCCCCCCCCCCATATGGTCGGATAATAGGCGAATGGGCTAAATGGGGCAATGGCTGTAATTATTAACTAGTATAGCAAGGATGCTGCAGCATAATTACAATATAAAATGATCCCGTCTCAGTATTAGGCAACAAAGTAGAATCTGCGAAAGTTATATATCATGGAAACATACAAAACGGTCACTAAACCAGCAGACATGTAAAAGCACAGGAGATGAAAGTATTAAACCGGCCAAGCCTCAGTTAACAACGAAGATATTTTGGAGCGTAAGAGTATGAAAAATATTAGTCGGGCCAGGCCCTCCTCCCCCGCAGAGTCTTAAAGACAACAGTCCCTCCATCGTACACCCAAGGACATGCACATAGGAGCCGAAAGTACATGGACAAGAGATCCAGGAGTGTCCCATCAATCCAGAAATATGGAAATAGATGTAAGGAGTAGGTGCAGAGGGGTTTTCGTAGCTGTAGTGTCACTGCGAGAGTCGTACAACGGAGCTCCGAAGAGGCCGCAACAGCTGGTACCGTAACAGTAGCAGAGGCAGTGTTAGAAGCCTCTATTTGGCAGGTTGGATCCATTGTTGCAGCTGCAGAACTGATTTTTATAGATTCCTCATCTGCAGGAGTTGAAAAGAGAGTAGTGGATGAAGAAGACACTACCTCCCTGACAGGAGGGTCCTGTTGCCAATCTAGCGCAGATGACACAGAGGTCATATTTTCAGGAGTTATAGGTGCAGCCACCATAGTATCAAGTTTGGCAAGTAGCCTCTGAGTGGAGGAATTGATGGCCTGGAGGATTTGTTGCACAAAGCCTGACATCCTAGAAAGTTAGATGATACTCAATATGGAAAGCAATGGCAAAATGGTGGTGGCTAGCACACCACCAGTGTGTACCATAGGTGTCAGCAGGATATTGTCCAAATTACCTTGTAGCACTAAAGGATCTGGCTAGTATGAGATTTTATATCACTCTCAGAGCAGTGACAGTTATAAATCAAGACTTGCTACAAGCGGTGTTAATGTATTCACAGTAAATGCAGGCAGTCCCAGACTCAAACACAGGAGAGGTAGATTATGATGGCAGACCTGCTGGGACCCCCCCGGCCAAGATGGCTGACCAGCAAATTCAGGCGCCGTGACGCGCTGTAGATCCCAGCAGCCTGGAGGGCAGGACGGGGGTGGCAGGAGGCGCCCTTCCAGGCGCACAGCAAACGGGGGAGAGAGGGCGGCCAAACAGACTCACCCGGACAGGCAGCACACACACAGTAGCCCGGCGGCGTCCCTCCGCAGTAGCGCGCCTCCTGTCCGTGAAGAGGAAGACACGCAGGGCACACACGACAGCGGCACCTGGCAGGGGAAAGAAAATGGCGTCCGCGGCGCCCTGCGTGACCTCCGGCAGGCTCCCTCGGCTGTAAGTCAGGCCGCACACCAGGTACAGGAACGAGATGGGGCTTAATCTGTTCTGGGGATATTCCCCCACCAGCAGTGTGGTCCAGGAGCAGTATAAGTGCATGCAGGATATAGATACAGGATATCGGGGACGGAGAGCTCAGGTTGGAAGCAGCTACTCCATGTCCGCCGAAGCCACGCCCCTCTCGGGCACACTATTTTATTCTCCCACCATGCCCTAGTGGATGTTAGGGCATGAACTACTGCCTGTCGGCTCAAAAAACTGTAAAAGAAAACATGTCGACCTTCCGACCTAACCCATGTCGACCTAGCACTGTGTCGACCTAAACCCATGTCGACCTTGATACCTGTCGACCTTCACCCATGTCGACCTAGACACCTGTCAACCTAAGTGCTGTCAACAATGCGACCGTATCCCCCTGTGACTGATTTCCCCTTATACAGCAATGGTTGCATTTCTGGAAGTTTTTTTGGGGAGTAGCAGCAGTCTAGTTCATCTGGCCTATAGCTACTAGTAAGCAGCCGAAAGCGCCTGAGGGGCTCCAGTGGATCCAGCAGGCAGCCATATCGGTCAGCCCCCCCCCCCCTAGCAACCATTAACATGTCAGCCCCCCCCCCCCCCCAGCAACCATTAACATGTCAGCCCCCCTGCACCCATTAACATGTCAGCCCCTCCAAGCACCCATTGAGAGGTCAGCCCCTCCAAGCACCCATTGAGAGGTCAGCCCCTCCAAGCACCCATTGAGAGGTCAGCCCCCAGCACACATCAACATGTAGTCTCCCCTAGCACACATTACCATGTCACCCCCACAACACCCATTAAAATGTCACTAACACCTGCACACATGTCAGCCCCCTCCCCCCTCCCAGAACACATTAAAATGTCTCTCCCCTGGGCCTCACCCTCCCAGAACACATTACCATGACATTATTAACCTCCTGGACATATTAACATGTCACTTACTCCCTCCCCAGCACATATATCACATACCTGAGAGCTGGTATTGCTGGCTGCAGTGCTCCTCCAGTGCACACAGCCACCCACGTGTGCAGAATGCTCAGCACTGCAGAGGCAGAGCACAGGAAGTCTTACTATCGGGTTGTTGCTAAGGAAGGGGAGGAAAGTGGGCGGCACTAAACACACAGCTGAGGAAAAAGAGGAGGGACTCGGGAGAGTGATGCTGCTGCTGCCTGTAACTAGGGATGACCATCGGTACAGAGGCCATCAATGGTTGCCATCGATGGCGATTCTGCACCCAGCCATTGATAGTGGCAAACTATTTAATGGATAACCATCGATAGTTTTAGCTATCGATGGTCAGCCATTATATGTGACTGAATGGCCCGTGGGCCAATCAGTACTCGTCGTTGGGACTTCTGGGTGTCAGGGGGGAGAGAGCTATGCTCCGTGATCCATGCACCTTGAGAAAAAAAAAAAAAAAAAAGGAAACATCGTCACACGCCGGGTTGCCTGTGGAAGTCCCGAGCAGCTGCCCCCGGGGCTCATTACTCAGCTGCCCTGGGGGTTTCTTACCTGGCCCCACAGCCAGGGAGAGGCTCCGGGCACGGTGCCTCACTGTGCTTAGCACACTATTCTACTCCCAATCCAGGAGCATTGGGATGGTAAAGTATGAAAAAGTGTTTTGGGGAAAAAGTGCTTGAAAACGCATGTGTAGGCATATTTAACATCAAGATTTTAACCATGTCTGTCTTTTCAACATGTCGGCATAATTAATGTCGGTATAATAACCGTTTCGGTATTTTGACTGTCGGTCAATGGGCATTGGTATAACAACATAACAACAGTTGGTCAAATGTTCGTCGGTAAATTGACTGCATCCCTATAAAACACCTAGTTTGACTGAGACTTTTTTCACCATGAAGATGCCGATTTGGGTCGACACAAGCTGTTCGCATTTAAAAAAAAAAAAAGGTGAAAGTTCTTTACCATCCAAGTGGACATAGGGCGGTATTCAATGAGAATTATCACCGGCCACGGCGAATCAAGTTTTTTATTCGCCGACAATTCGCCGGCTTTTAGCGGCGATTCTCCAAGCATGGCTATTCGTCGGGACTCGACGAGTCAGCCTATTCAACGTGGCTGAGATTCACCGCCCCCAACGGTGAATCTCAGCCTATCTGGCGTATCAGGTGACTGGGGGAGGGCGGGAGCATGTATTCCCGCTCTTCCTCGCTCATATCAGCGAGTTTCCTGCTGCGTACATTCGCCATTAGTTTTCAGCAGGGGTGGAGTGCTGCATGCTAATGGTTCTCCCAGGACCCAAGCACCCGTGGAGAGAGCAGAGTGTATTTTTTCTTTTCTTTTGCAGGTGAGTATTGTGATGCACTAATATTGCACTTGCTATGGGGGTTTGCTTTAAGTTTTTTATTTTAACATGTGCTTGGTGCAATGTGCAGCCATGCTGCATGCTTTTAAGGGGAGCTGGGGTGTTGTGTGGGGTGCCATTCATTCTTTGGGCGTGTTTGTGTGTCCCCATTTCAAAATGACTGCAGCCCAAAAAAAAAGACATAAAAAAAAAAACTGCAGCCATTTTGAAATGGGGGCCCTGGGTCACGCCCCAAAGCATGTCGGGATCCCCCTCACCACACTCCAGCTTCCCTGAAAGGCATGCCTGCACTGCGCACCCCTTTTGGGTTTTGTCTCACCCCTAAATGTCATTTTGCATATTTGCCAGTTGTTGTTTTTTTCTTCCCATTAGTTGTTGGGGTGCAATGTGCAGCCATGCTGAATGCTTTTTAGGGGAGCTGGGGTGTTGTGTGGGGTGCAATGTGCAGCCATGCCCACTCTCTGACCCTTGCAGCTGCACACTTGCTGATGGGGCTGACAGGCTGTCCTCACTGACCAGTGCTCTCTGCATGCTGCCAGTCTGTGCCCCCCCATACACTTTAGGGCACACTGCTTTCCCCAGCCTTCAGGGTTCTGCCAGCTTCAGCATTCACCAGTCAACAACTACACACTTCTCACTCTGCTCTCCTGTCTCAGTCAGACTCCCAGGGAGAGATTCCATCCAGGATTTCCCACCTTTTTCTGCAAACTTGTCAGTTCTGTAACAATGTTTCTTTTTGCAAACTGACCTGCCTTGCTGTGAGCTGAGCTGTTAACCCCTTTTGTGCTGCAAGCTATATAAGCTCAGTTCTGTGCAACTCAAGTAGTACTTTTTAATACACAGTCATGCTGGCACCTGTAGTGCCACAGCTACTTTATGCTTTTTACAGTGTTTCCATTACTTTATGCTGCTGGCACTTGTGCCCCAGCTTGTGGGGTGCCACATTCACCGGTATAGTATACCCGCACCTTCTTCGAGCACTGCTTCTTTTTTTTTGGCATACGCATATTGAAGCTGGGCAGAGAGGGGCAGAGAGGGATGTGCTGCCTGGCTGTCTAAAGAGCGGGTCTGCAGCAGCTGCTGGGAAAAGTGTCAGCCGGACAGAAGAGGTGGACTGCCTGTCGCCTGCCTTTATAAGTTCAGTTCTAAGCAGCAGTTTGAAATGTTGCGCCAGTCCGGCAGTCTATAGGAGCTTGCGGCCTGGCAGCCAATCATGAGACACCACTGCCACTCCTGATTGGCTGCCAGCTCCTATTGGCTGGTGACCCAGCGCGAGATTTCAAACTGCTGCATACCCGCTCTAAAGACAGCCAAGCAGCCGACCAATTCTGCCTGGCAGTCACACTGTTTCACTGCAGCAACTGCGGACCCGCTATTTAGACAGCCGGGCAGCACACCGCTTTCTGCCCGGCTGTCAGACTGCTTCCCCCTGGCTAGGAGCATGTAAACCCCCTTGGCATCGAGTATGAAGACCCTTGCATCAAGCTTATGTGCCATAATATGTAATGGGTATCTCAGTGTGTGGCATATCTGTAATGAGCATCACGGTGTGTAGCATATGTATAATGGGCATCAAAGTGTTCGGCATATGTATAATGGCCATCACGGTGTGGGGCATATATATTTAATGGGCATCACGGTGTACTGCATATGTAGAATGGGCTTCACAGTGTTCGGCATATGTATAATGGGCATTATACATATGCCACGTACCATGATGCCCAATATACAGTACATATGTGGCCGTCTCTGTGTCCCTGCTGTCACTCTGTGTTCCCACTGTCTCTCTGCTGTCACTCTCCCTGTCCCTTTGTCCTTGCTGTCCTTGAATTTTGGCTCATACTGTGTGGCACAATGTGTAAGGGCACTAGTACTAGATAGTATAGGGAGTCCTACTATTGTGGTGTATGTGATGTGGTACACTTCACTGAAAGACATGCCCCCTTTTCCAGTGGCCATACCCCTTTTCCAAAGCGCACACAAAACTAATGCCCCTTTCCCACTGCAGGCTTTATGCGGTAAAATGCCGTTTTTTTAGCCTTTTTAAACGGTTAGAGCTGCAGTGGGAAAGCTCCAGGTTGCTTTACACGGGTAACAAATACCGGTATTTGTTAACTGGGTAAAAAGCAGTGTTTTTACCGTGTAAGAGCCATTTTTTTGGCAGTGGGAAAGGGGAAGCCCTTTACCCGTTAAAAAAAAAACGGCATGGGGTCCCCCCCCCCACTGCCGTAACCAGCACCAGGCTGAAGGAGCCGGGGCTGGTATTAAAAAAATCAGGAAACCCGACAAATAGGGGTTCCCTGATTTTTTACAACCAGCCCCAGGCTCCAGGTCCGGGGCTGTTTCCCAAAATACGGGGGACAAAATGACTAGGGGTCCCCCGTATTTTAAGAACTAGCCCCAGGCACAACCAGCCAGCAGGGTAATGCCACAGCCGGGGGACACTTATTATATAAGGTCCCGCGGCCAAAGCATTAACCCTACCGACCAGTCAGCCTGGCCAGGGGCCCTGGGGGAGTGGGGACCCCCCCAATGAAGGGGGCCCCCCCCCCCCCTCCAGGACTTACCTGACGAGGCTGAAGCCTGGTGCTATCCCCGATGCCTCTGGGCGGTGGGCATCGGGCTGATGGAATGGTGTAAAAAATAGAATAAAAACTATTGTCTTTTACTGGTGAACTATGAGTCCCAGCAAGCCTCCACCGCAAGCTGGGACTTGGAGAACCACAAGTCCCAGCCTGCGGGGCATTAAAGGGCCCGCTGGGTCTTGTAGTTCCACAGTAAAAGAAATAGTACAATAAACACACTGACACACGTGAAAAATAAAAGTTTAATACATCCATAACACATACATACTGATACTTACCTATCTTGAGCCCGTAGGTAGCCCTGGTCCTGATGTCCTGGTCTGTGTCTGTATCCATGTCGGCATCCCTGTCGGCATCCCTGTCGGCGATGGCGTCGGCGGTCCGGAGTCCGAAGAAATCCATGTGGGAACCTATGGAAGGAAACCATACTCACCTGTCCCAGCGCGACGTAGTCCAGGTAAGGGTCTTGGCAAAAAAAACAAACCGACACGCGAAACCAGCCCGGACAGCAGGGAGCCGCACGGTGTTTGTGTACATCGTGCGGCTCCGCCTCCCGAATGCCGCTATTGGCCGCCTTGCGGCCTAGCGGCTCCTGTATGGTTAGGGAGAGGCCAAGGTGGATTAGGGATAGGCAGTACTGGGGGTAGGGAAGGGGTATAGAAGCTACTAGGTTTAGAAGTGTACATACATTGCACTTTAAGCTGGCATATTGAAAGTTATTTCCAGTGCTGCTGCAGGCACCATTGACATCACCTCTATACCCCATGCACGGCCAGCAGCAGGAACCGGGGCAGCCTCTGGGAAGAGGCAAATGCGTTCAAGGCAAAGTTGGACAATCATTTACTGGAGAAAACATCCATGGGTACAAATAAGAAATATAATTTGTCTGTAAAATACCAGAACCTACCAAATCAGCAATGGATATCTATACCAGGTTGAACTAGATGGACGCAAGTCTTTTTTCAGCCTTACCTACTATGAAACTATCATAGGTCAGGGTGCTCTGGTGCTGCTGCCAGCAACTCAGGGCAAACAATTGGGGTGCAGGAGCATAACTAGAACCTTGTGGGTCCCATTGCAAAATATATAAAGGGTCCGATTCTCTCTCTCTCTCTCTGACACTTTATTTTTCTTTCCATCACTGTCTCTCTATTTCTCTCTCCTTCACACCCCCACTCTCTCCATAGCGTTTCGCTGTCTCGCTCCGCTCTTTCCTTCATACTCACCAATCAGGATTCTAGCTGTCAGTATTACGGCATTGGCATCCTAACTCATTTCAAGTTCAGCGGCCGCTCTTCTAAAGGCATTAGGGATGCTAGTGACGCTATACTGAATGCTGGCATCCAGGGACCAGGGGCTAATAGATAGCAGACACACAGGGCATACATGCACACATACCATACACACATACCATACACGCACATACCATACATATATATATACAAACAGGACATACATGCACACATACCATATATACAGACACACATCACAAACACACACATATACCATACAGACACACATAATATACACGCACATACCATACATACATACAAACAGAACATACATGCACACTACAGTAATCACACGCATGCCATACATACACACAGGACATGCCATACAGACACGCACACGCACATACCATTCACACACAGGACATTAAAGCACACATACCTTAGACACAAAGGACATACACGGACACACACATGGCATACTGGTACAGATACCATACATGCACACACACAGCATATTTACATATACACACACACATACAGCATACACACATGGCATACGACCACAGATACCATACAACATGCACACATACAGCATATTTATAAACATACACACGCTATAGACACACAGAGCATACACAAAAAGTATACATACATACACACATACAGCATACTTACAAACACCAATACTAAAGCAAATAACCCCCACAAGCAATGGAGGGCACCCAGTTTCCATATACCCAGTCCTCCCCCTTCCCACTGCAGCTACCAAGACATAGTACTCACTGGGCCACCAGCTTACATTAATGGTGCCCACACTTTTCTTCCCCTGTCCATGCCCCTGCAACTGGCACCCACAACAAGGGACACAAACCTGTAAAATCAGCATGTCACCTATTCATAGCTCCGTGTATCAGGCAGCCCCATGTCCTGAGACAGAGAGAGGAGCTTCTTCCTGACAGCCGAGGAGCTCAGCTGTGCGCTGCAGCGCCACCTACAGGCGGCTCAACAGTATATACCCAGCTTCCTCCCAGCAGCAGAGCACTGAGCAGAGCTCGGCTTTGAGAGTGCCGTGACCCTGCTGCGCCCCAGTGACACCGGCTCCCCCCCGCGATGGCTGGGGCTGCCTTACCATAGCTACGCCCCTGTATATATACACGCCGCACTACATGACTATCTCCCTCCATGCTGTACTACATTACATCCCGCTACACACTGCACTACATCACTACATTACATAATCATCATTACAATAAATACCCAGTATTTCATTTATTTTATTTTTATTAAGTTACTTATAGAGCGCAGCATATTCCGTTGCGCTTTACAAAAGGAGATAGTGATACAACAAACAGGGACTTTTAAGACAGTCAAAAGGTAGGAGGGCCCTGCTCGCAAGCTTACAATCTATAGGGAAATAGGCATTGATACATAAGGATAGATACTGTATTCTTTATTGCCTCGATTCCACCAGAATGCAAGGTTCTGTGACTGGTTCTGGAATTTGATAAGCTTGCCTGAAGAGATGAGTTTTCAGGCAACGCTTATAGGTTTGGAAACTATAAGCGTCAGTAACAATCAGATCTGCAGCATATGACATTCACCATAACCCAGTAACAATCAGATCTGCAGACACCAGCAGTGTTGTATAAGGGGGAAGTGCAGAGACGCGCAGTCATTAAGTCGACACCGTTGGGTCGACAGGTCGGAAAGGTCAACATGGTTTTTTACCCGAATGTCGACACTGTGAACATGAACACAGTTGGAAGTCAACCGAAGCCCTTGCGATGCTTCGGGCACACTATTTTTTTTTAATTCAATAATTTTTATTGAAATTTTTAGTAATACAACATAAACTCCCGTTACAGGCAATAGTTTGTAGACACAGACAGTGAAATCCAGTTTAGTACATGATACTAAATACAAAAAAGTGCAGCTAGGGTAACGTTGATACTGCAATGATGCATGAAAGCAAGGGTAAAAATAAGGGTATTGTTTGTGGACATAGAAAGTAAAAAAAAAAAAAAAAAAAACTCTCTAATGCAGGATATATCGAGCCCTATTGCCCAAAGGCGCCATCTGGGTTCTAGGTACTACCGAGTATATGACACATATACATACAGAGTGAAATACCACACCACAATATAATAAAAAGTATGACAGAGCGGATATAGTCTGATAGGACAGTATATTTCCCAGCTAAGAAGTTACTAGACTAGGAGAAATTATTATTGCAGAATTGTAGGTCTGGTCAGACAAGGGGAGTAAAATAAAATGTAAAAATAAGTAACCCACTATCTTGAATATAATACCTAACCTACCCAAAGCAAAACCCCCCCAAAAACCCAAAATAAACCTTCCCAAAATACCCCCACCCTGTATGACCTAACCCCAACCTAGGTATACCTGGATCCCGAACAACCTACCCTCCTCTTCCCAACTGTCTATACTACTATTACTAAGAGGGGATAAATTAGTGGCCTTCAGCTTATATTAGCTAACCTAGCCTAAAATCCTAATTCACCCCTTCCCCCCACCCCCCCATCCTCCCCCCCCCCCCCATATGGTCGGATAATAGGCGAATGGGCTAAATGGGGCAATGGCTGTAATTATTAACTAGTATAGCAAGGATGCTGCAGCATAATTACAATATAAAATGATCCCGTCTCAGTATTAGGCAACAAAGTAGAATCTGCGAAAGTTATATATCATGGAAACATACAAAACGGTCACTAAACCAGCAGACATGTAAAAGCACAGGAGATGAAAGTATTAAACCGGCCAAGCCTCAGTTAACAACGAAGATATTTTGGAGCGTAAGAGTATGAAAAATATTAGTCGGGCCAGGCCCTCCTCCCCCGCAGAGTCTTAAAGACAACAGTCCCTCCATCGTACACCCAAGGACATGCACATAGGAGCCGAAAGTACATGGACAAGAGATCCAGGAGTGTCCCATCAATCCAGAAATATGGAAATAGATGTAAGGAGTAGGTGCAGAGGGGTTTTCGTAGCTGTAGTGTCACTGCGAGAGTCGTACAACGGAGCTCCGAAGAGGCCGCAACAGCTGGTACCGTAACAGTAGCAGAGGCAGTGTTAGAAGCATCTATTTGGCAGGTTGGATCCATTGTTGCAGCTGCAGAACTGATTTTTATAGATTCCTCATCTGCAGGAGTTGAAAAGAGAGTAGTGGATGAAGAAGACACTACCTCCCTGACAGGAGGGTCCTGTTGCCAATCTAGCGCAGATGACACAGAGGTCATATTTTCAGGAGTTATAGGTGCACCCACCATAGTATCAAGTTTGGCAAGTAGCCTCTGAGTGGAGGAATTGATGGCCTGGAGGATTTGTTGCACAAAGCCTGACATCCTAGAAAGTTAGATGATACTCAATATGGAAAGCAATGGCAAAATGGTGGTGGCTAGCACACCACCAGTGTGTACCATAGGTGTCAGCAGGATATTGTCCAAATTACCTTGTAGCACTAAAGGATCTGGCTAGTATGAGATTTTATATCACTCTCAGAGCAGTGACAGTTATAAATCAAGACTTGCTACAAGCGGTGTTAATGTATTCACAGTAAATGCAGGCAGTCCCAGACTCAAACACAGGAGAGGTAGATTATGATGGCAGACCTGCTGGGACCCCCCCGGCCAAGATGGCTGACCAGCAAATTCAGGCGCCGTGACGCGCTGTAGATCCCAGCAGCCTGGAGGGCAGGACGGGGGTGGCAGGAGGCGCCCTTCCAGGCGCACAGCAAACGGGGGAGAGAGGGCGGCCAAACAGACTCACCCGGACAGGCAGCACACACACAGTAGCCCGGCGGCGTCCCTCCGCAGTAGCGCGCCTCCTGTCCGTGAAGAGGAAGACACGCAGGGCACACACGACAGCGGCACCTGGCAGGGGAAAGAAAATGGCGTCCGCGGCTCCCTGCGTGACCTCCGGCAGGCTCCCTCGGCTGTAAGTCAGGCCGCACACCAGGTACAGGAACGAGATGGGGCTTAATCTGTTCTGGGGATATTCCCCCACCAGCAGTGTGGTCCAGGAGCAGTATAAGTGCATGCAGGATATAGATACAGGATATCGGGGACGGAGAGCTCAGGTTGGAAGCAGCTACTCCATGTCCGCCGAAGCCACGCCCCTCTCGGGCACACTATTTTATTCTCCCACCATGCCCTAGTGGATGTTAGGGCATGAACTACTGCCTGTCGGCTCAAAAAACTGTAAAAGAAAACATGTCGACCTTCCGACCTAACCCATGTCGACCTAGCACTGTGTCGACCTAAACCCATGTCGACCTTGATACCTGTCGACCTTCACCCATGTCGACCTAGACACCTGTCAACCTAAGTGCTGTCAACAATGCGACCGTATCCCCCTGTGACTGATTTCCCCTTATACAGCAATGGTTGCATTTCTGGAAGTTTTTTTGGGGAGTAGCAGCAGTCTAGTTCATCTGGCCTATAGCTACTAGTAAGCAGCCGAAAGCGCCTGAGGGGCTCCAGTGGATCCAGCAGGCAGCCATATCGGTCAGCCCCCCCCCTAGCAACCATTAACATGTCAGCCCCCCCCCCCCCAGCAACCATTAACATGTCAGCCCCCCTGCACCCATTAACATGTCAGCCCCTCCAAGCACCCATTGAGAGGTCAGCCCCCAGCACACATCAACATGTAGTCTCCCCTAGCACACATTACCATGTCACCCCCACAACACCCATTAAAATGTCACTAACACCTGCACACATGTCAGCCCCCTCCCCCCTCCCAGAACACATTAAAATGTCTCTCCCCTGGGCCTCACCCTCCCAGAACACATTACCATGACATTATTAACCCCCTGGACATATTAACATGTCACTTAATCCCTCCCCAGCACATATATCACATACCTGAGAGCTGGTATTTCTGGCTGCAGTGCTCCTCCAGTGCACACAGCCACCCACGTGTGCAGAATGCTCAGCACTGCAGAGGCAGAGCACAGGAAGTCTTACTGTCGGGTTGTTGCTAAGGAAGGGGAGGAAAGTGGGCGGCACTAAACACACAGCTGAGGAAAAAGAGGAGGGACTCGGGAGAGTGATGCTGCTGCTGCCTGTAACTAGGGATGACCATCGGTACAGAGGCCATCAATGGTTGCCATCGATGGCGATTCTGCACCCAGCCATTGATAGTGGCAAACTATTTGATGGATAACCATCGATAGTTTTAGCTATCGATGGTCAGCCATTATATGTGACTGAATGGCCCGTGGGCCAATCAGTACTCGTCGTTGGGACTTCTGGGTGTCAGGGGGGAGAGAGCTATGCTCCGTGATCCATGCACCTTGAGAAAAAAAAAAAAAAAAAAAGGAAACATCGTCACACGCCGGGTTGCCTGTGGGAGTCCCGAGCAGCTGCCCCCGGGGCTCATTACTCAGCTGCCCTGGGGGTTTCTTACCTGGCCCCACAGCCAGGGAGAGGCTCCGGGCACGGTGCCTCACTGTGCTTAGCACACTATTCTACTCCCAATCCAGGAGCATTGGGATGGTAAAGTATGAAAAAGTGTTTTGGGGAAAAAGTGCTTGAAAACGCATGTGTAGGCATATTTAACATCAAGATTTTAACCATGTCTGTCTTTTCAACATGTCGGCATAATTAATGTCGGTATAATAACCGTTTCGGTATTTTGACTGTCGGTCAATGGGCATTGGTATAACAACATAACAACAGTTGGTCAAATGTTCGTCGGTAAATTGACTGCATCCCTATAAAACACCTAGTTTGACTGAGACTTTTTTCACCATGAAGATGCCGATTTGGGTCGACACAAGCTGTTCGCATTTAAAAAAAAAAAAAGGTGAAAGTTCTTTACCATCCAAGTGGACATAGGGCGGTATTCAATGAGAATTATCACCGGCCACGGCGAATCAAGTTTTTTATTCGCCGACAATTCGCCGGCTTTTAGCGGCGATTCTCCAAGCATGGCTATTCGTCGGGACTCGAAGAGTCAGCCTATTCAACGTGGCTGAGATTCACCGCCCCCAACGGTGAATCTCAGCCTATCTGGCGTATCAGGTGACTGGGGGAGGGCGGGAGCATGTATTCCCGCTCTTCCTCGCTCATATCAGCGAGTTTCCTGCTGCGTACATTCGCCATTAGTTTTCAGCAGGGGTGGAGTGCTGCATGCTAATGGTTCTCCCAGGACCCAAGCACCCGTGGAGAGAGCAGAGTGTATTTTTTCTTTTCTTTTGCAGGTGAGTATTGTGATGCACTAATATTGCACTTGCTATGGGGGTTTGCTTTAAGTTTTTTATTTTAACATGTGCTTGGTGCAATGTGCAGCCATGCTGCATGCTTTTAAGGGGAGCTGGGGTGTTGTGTGGGGTGCCATTCATTCTTTGGGCGTGTTTGTGTGTCCCCATTTCAAAATGACTGCAGCCCAAAAAAAAGACATAAAAAAAAAAAACTGCAGCCATTTTGAAATGGGGGCCCTGGGTCACGCCCCAAAGCATGTCGGGATCCCCCTCACCACACTCCAGCTTCCCTGAAAGGCATGCCTGCACTGCGCACCCCTTTTGGGTTTTGTCTCACCCCTAAATGTCATTTTGCATATTTGCCAGTTGTTGTTTTTTTCTTCCCATTAGTTGTTGGGGTGCAATGTGCAGCCATGCTGAATGCTTTTTAGGGAAGCTGGGGTGTTGTGTGGGGTGCAATGTGCAGCCATGCCCACTCTCCCACTCTCTGACCCTTGCAGCTGCACACTTGCTGATGGGGCTGACAGGCTGTCCTCACTGACCAGTGCTCTCTGCATGCTGCCAGTCTGTACCCCCCCATACACTTTAGGGCACACTGCTTTCCCCAGCCTTCAGGGTTCTGCCAGCTTCAGCATTCACCAGTCAACAACTACACACTTCTCACTCTGCTCTCCTGTCTCAGTCAGACTCCCAGGGAGAGATTCCATCCAGGATTTCCCACCTTTTTCTGCAAACTTGTCAGTTCTGTAACAATGTTTCTTTTTGCAAACTGACCTGCCTTGCTGTGAGCTGAGCTGTTAACCCCTTTTGTGCTGCAAGCTATATAAGCTCAGTTCTGTGCAACTCAAGTAGTACTTTTTAATACACAGTCATGCTGGCACCTGTAGTGCCACAGCTACTTTATGCTTTTTACAGTGTTTCCATTACTTTATGCTGCTGGCACTTGTGCCCCAGCTTGTGGGGTGCCACATTCACCGGTATAGTATACCCGCACCTTCTTTGAGCACTGCTTCTTTTTTTTGGCATACGCATATTGAAGCTGGGCAGAGAGGGGCAGAGAGGGATGTGCTGCCTGGCTGTCTAAAGAGCGGGTCTGCAGCAGCTGCTGGGAAAAGTGTCAGCCGGACAGAAGAGGTGGACTGCCTGTCGCCTGCCTTTATAAGTTCAGTTCTAAGCAGCAGTTTGAAATGTTGCGCCAGTCCGGCAG
The DNA here is from genome assembly GCF_055691185.1 of Crinia signifera. Taxonomy (NCBI): domain Eukaryota; kingdom Metazoa; phylum Chordata; class Amphibia; order Anura; family Myobatrachidae; genus Crinia; species Crinia signifera. The sequence goes on along the minus strand of NW_028142075.1, from coordinate 176,106 downwards.
TCTATAGGAGCTTGCGGCCTGGCAGCCAATCATGAGACACCACTGCCACTCCTGATTGGCTGCCAGCTCCTATTGGCTGGTGACCCAGCGCGAGATTTCAAACTGCTGCATACCCGCTCTAAAGACAGCCAAGCAGCCGACCAATTCTGCCTGGCAGTCACACTGTTTCACTGCAGCAACTGCGGACCCGCTATTTAGACAGCCGGGCAGCACACCGCTTTCTGCCCGGCTGTCAGACTGCTTCCCCCTGGCTAGGAGCATGTAAACCCCCTTGGCATCGAGTATGAAGACCCTTGCATCAAGCTTATGTGCCATAATATGTAATGGGTATCTCAGTGTGTGGCATATCTGTAATGAGCATCACGGTGTGTAGCATATGTATAATGGGCATCAAAGTGTTCGGCATATGTATAATGGCCATCACGGTGTGGGGCATATATATTTAATGGGCATCACGGTGTACTGCATATGTAGAATGGGCTTCACAGTGTTCGGCATATGTATAATGGGCATTATACATATGCCACGTACCATGATGCCCAATATACAGTACATATGTGGCCGTCTCTGTGTCCCTGCTGTCACTCTGTGTTCCCACTGTCTCTCTGCTGTCACTCTCCCTGTCCCTTTGTCCTTGCTGTCCTTGAATTTTGGCTCATACTGTGTGGCACAATGTGTAAGGGCACTAGTACTAGATAGTATAGGGAGTCCTACTATTGTGGTGTATGTGATGTGGTACACTTCACTGAAAGACATGCCCCCTTTTCCAGTGGCCATACCCCTTTTCCAAAGCGCACACAAAACTAATGCCCCTTTCCCACTGCAGGCTTTATGCAGTAAAATGCCGTTTTTTTAGCCTTTTTAAACGGTTAGAGCTGCAGTGGGAAAGCTCCAGGTTGCTTTACACGGGTAACAAATACCGGTATTTGTTAACTGGGTAAAAAGCAGTGTTTTTACCGTGTAAGAGCCATTTTTTTGGCAGTGGGAAAGGGGTAGCCCTTTACCCGTTAAAAAAAAACCGGCATGGGGTCCCCCCCCCCCACTGCTGTAACCAGCACCAGGCTGAAGGAGCCGGGGCTGGTATTAAAAAAATCAGGAAACCCGACAAATAGGGGTTTCCTGATTTTTTACAACCAGCCCCAGGCTCCAGGTCCGGGGCTGTTTCCCAAAATACGGGGGACAAAATGACTAGGGGTCCCCCGTATTTTAAGAACTAGCCCCAGGCACAACCAGCCAGCAGGGTAATGCCACAGCCGGGGGACACTTATTATATAAGGTCCCGCGGCCAAAGCATTAACCCTACCGACCAGTCAGCCTGGCCAGGGGCCCTGGGGGAGTGGGGACCCCCCCAATGAAGGGGGCCCCCCCCCCCCTCCAGGACTTACCTGACGAGGCTGAAGCCTGGTGCTATCCCCGATGCCTCTGGGCGGTGGGCATCGGGCTGATGGAATGGTGTAAAAAATAGAATAAAAACTATTGTCTTTTACTGGTGAACTATGAGTCCCAGCAAGCCTCCACCGCAAGCTGGGACTTGGAGAACCACAAGTCCCAGCCTGCGGGGCATTAAAGGGCCCGCTGGGTCTTGTAGTTCCACAGTAAAAGAAATCGTACAATAAACACACTGACACACGTGAAAAATAAAAGTTTAATACATCCATAACACATACATACTGATACTTACCTATCTTGAGCCCGTAGGTAGCCCTGGTCCTGATGTCCTGGTCTGTGTCTGTATCCATGTCGGCATCCCTGTCGGCATCCCTGTCGGCGATGGCGTCGGCGGTCCGGAGTCCGAAGAAATCCATGTGGGAACCTATGGAAGGAGACCATACTCACCTGTCCCAGCGCGACGTAGTCCAGGTAAGGGTCTTGGCAAAAAAAAAAAACCGACACGCGAAACCAGCCCGGACAGCAGGGAGCCGCACGGTGTTTGTGTACATCGTGCGGCTCCGCCTCCCGAATGCCGCTATTGGCCGCCTTGCGGCCTAGCGGCTCCTGTATGGTTAGGGAGAGGCCAAGGTGGATTAGGGATAGGCAGTACTGGGGGTAGGGAAGGGGTATAGAAGCTACTAGGTTTAGAAGTGTACATACATTGCACTTTAAGCTGGCATATTGAAAGTTATTTCCAGTGCTGCTGCAGGCACCATTGACATCACCTCTATACCCCATGCACGGCCAGCAGCAGGAACCGGGGCAGCCTCTGGGAAGAGAGCACCATCCTGACACACAAACATATGAGGGTGCCCTAAATGAGCGCCAGTTACCCCATCTTCTGACCCGAAACCAAGCAAAACACATCTTACCAGATGCTAGAACTGCAGCCAGGAGAGGACACTGAAGCGCGAGGATGGCAGTGGGTCACAACCATTATCTTGAAGGTCACGACGGGTGCTTTTTGATGGCCGCTCCTCCTGGGCTTTGCGCGTGTGATAGCTTGGTTGGTCTCTAGGACAGGAAGGGTGGAGTCTGCACTGCAGCAGCAAGTTCTGCTGCCCAGGAGACACGCTGCTGCTGTGGGAGATGAAAAAGGATGATGGGGGACATGCTCAATATGTACAAGTATATCAAGGGCCAATATAAGGAACTGTCACACACCCTATTTTCTACTAGAAAGGAATCTAGGACGCGAGGGCATGAGTATAGATTAGAAGAAAAAAGATTTCATTCAGCTAGTAGAAAGAATTTCTTTACGGTCAGAACAGTCAAACTCTGGAACTCTCTTCCCAGAGAGGTGGTAACGGCTGGCTCATTAAATGCGTTCAAGGCAAAGTTGGACAATCATTTACTGGAGAAAACATCCATGGGTACAAATAAGAAATATAATTTGTCTGTAAAATACCAGAACCTACCAAATCAGCAATGGATATCTATACCAGGTTGAACTAGATGGACGCAAGTCTTTTTTCAGCCTTACCTACTATGAAACTATCATAGGTCAGGGTGCTCTGGTGCTGCTGCCAGCAACTCAGGGCAAACAATTGGGGTGCAGGAGCATAACTAGAACCTTGTGGGTCCCATTGCAAAATATATAAAGGGTCCGATTCTCTCTCTCTCTCTGACACTTTATTTTTCTTTCCATCACTGTCTCTCTATTTCTCTCTCCTTCACACCCCCACTCTCTCCATAGCGTTTCGCTGTCTCGCTCCGCTCTTTCCTTCATACTCACCAATCAGGATTCTAGCTGTCAGTATTACGGCATTGGCATCCTAACTCATTTCAAGTTCAGCGGCCGCTCTTCTAAAGGCATTAGGGATGCTAGTGACGCTATACTGAATGCTGGCATCCAGGGACCAGGGGCTAATAGATAGCAGACACACAGGGCATACATGCACACATACCATACACACATACCATACACGCACATACCATACATATATATATACACAAACAGGACATACATGCACACATACCATATATACAGACACACATCACAAACACACACATATACCATACAGACACACATAATATACACGCACATACCATACATACATACAAACAGAACATACATGCACACTACAGTAATCACACGCATGCCATACATACACACAGGACATGCCATACAGACACGCACACGCACATACCATTCACACACAGGACATTAAAGCACACATACCTTAGACACAAAGGACATACACGGACACACACATGGCATACTGGTACAGATACCATACATGCACACACACAGCATATTTACATATACACACACACATACAGCATACACACATGGCATACGACCACAGATACCATACAACATGCACACATACAGCATATTTATAAACATACACACGCTATAGACACACAGAGCATACACAAAAAGTATACATACATACACACATACAGCATACTTACAAACACCAATACTAAAGCAAATAACCCCCACAAGCAATGGAGGGCACCCAGTTTCCATATACCCAGTCCTCCCCCTTCCCACTGCAGCTACCAAGACATAGTACTCACTGGGCCACCAGCTTACATTAATGGTGCCCACACTTTTCTTCCCCTGTCCATGCCCCTGCAACTGGCACCCACAACAAGGGACACAAACCTGTAAAATCAGCATGTCACCTATTCATAGCTCCGTGTATCAGGCAGCCCCATGTCCTGAGACAGAGAGAGGAGCTTCTTCCTGACAGCCGAGGAGCTCAGCTGTGCGCTGCAGCGCCACCTACAGGCGGCTCAACAGTATATACCCAGCTTCCTCCCAGCAGCAGAGCACTGAGCAGAGCTCGGCTTTGAGAGTGCCGTGACCCTGCTGCGCCCCAGTGACACCGGCTCCCCCCCGCGATGGCTGGGGCTGCCTTACCATAGCTACGCCCCTGTATATATACACGCCGCACTACATGACTATCTCCCTCCATGCTGTACTACATTACATCCCGCTACACACTGCACTACATCACTACATTACATAATCATCATTACAATAAATACCCAGTATTTCATTTATTTTATTTTGATTAAGTTACTTATAGAGCGCAGCATATTCCGTTGCGCTTTACAAAAGGAGATAGTGATACAACAAACAGGGACTTTTAAGACAGTCAAAAGGTAGGAGGGCCCTGCTCGCAAGCTTACAATCTATAGGGAAATAGGCATTGATACATAAGGATAGATACTGTATTCTTTATTGCCTCGATTCCACCAGAATGCAAGGTTCTGTGACTGGTTCTGGAATTTGATAAGCTTGCCTGAAGAGATGAGTTTTCAGGCAACGCTTATAGGTTTGGAAACTATAAGCGTCAGTAACAATCAGATCTGCAGCATATGACATTCACCATAACCCAGTAACAATCAGATCTGCAGACACCAGCAGTGTTGTATAAGGGGGAAGTGCAGAGACGCGCAGTCATTAAGTCGACACCGTTGGGTCGACAGGTCGGAAAGGTCAACATGGTTTTTTACCCGAATGTCGACACTGTGAACATGAACACAGTTGGAAGTCAACCGAAGCCCTTGCGATGCTTCGGGCACACTATTTTTTTTTAATTCAATAATTTTTATTGAAATTTTTAGTAATGCAACATAAACTCCCGTTACAGGCAATAGTTTGTAGACACAGACAGTGAAATCCAGTTTAGTACATGATACTAAATACAAAAAAGTGCAGCTAGGGTAACGTTGATACTGCAATGATGCATGAAAGCAAGGGTAAAAATAAGGGTATTGTTTGTGGACATAGAAAGTAAAAAAAAAAAAAAAAAACTCTCTAATGCAGGATATATCGAGCCCTATTGCCCAAAGGCGCCATCTGGGTTCTAGGTACTACCGAGTATATGACACATATACATACAGAGTGAAATACCACACCACAATATAATAAAAAGTATGACAGAGCGGATATAGTCTGATAGGACAGTATATTTCCCAGCTAAGAAGTTACTAGACTAGGAGAAATTATTATTGCAGAATTGTAGGTCTGGTCAGACAAGGGGAGTAAAATAAAATGTAAAAATAAGTAACCCACTATCTTGAATATAATACCTAACCTACCCAAAGCAAAACCCCCCCAAAAACCCAAAATAAACCTTCCCAAAATACCCCCACCCTGTATGACCTAACCCCAACCTAGGTATACCTGGATCCCGAACAACCTACCCTCCTCTTCCCAACTGTCTATACTACTATTACTAAGAGGGGATAAATTAGTGGCCTTCAGCTTATATTAGCTAACCTAGCCTAAAATCCTAATTCACCCCTTCCCCCCCCCCCCCCCCATATGGTCGGATAATAGGCGAATGGGCTAAATGGGGCAATGGCTGTAATTATTAACTAGTATAGCAAGGATGCTGCAGCATAATTACAATATAAAATGATCCCGTCTCAGTATTAGGCAACAAAGTAGAATCTGCGAAAGTTATATATCATGGAAACATACAAAACGGTCACTAAACCAGCAGACATGTAAAAGCACAGGAGATGAAAGTATTAAACCGGCCAAGCCTCAGTTAACAACGAAGATATTTTGGAGCGTAAGAGTATGAAAAATATTAGTCGGGCCAGGCCCTCCTCCCCCGCAGAGTCTTAAAGACAACAGTCCCTCCATCGTACACCCAAGGACATGCACATAGGAGCCGAAAGTACATGGACAAGAGATCCAGGAGTGTCCCATCAATCCAGAAATATGGAAATAGATGTAAGGAGTAGGTGCAGAGGGGTTTTCGTAGCTGTAGTGTCACTGCGAGAGTCGTACAACGGAGCTCCGAAGAGGCCGCAACAGCTGGTACCGTAACAGTAGCAGAGGCAGTGTTAGAAGCCTCTATTTGGCAGGTTGGATCCATTGTTGCAGCTGCAGAACTGATTTTTATAGATTCCTCATCTGCAGGAGTTGAAAAGAGAGTAGTGGATGAAGAAGACACTACCTCCCTGACAGGAGGGTCCTGTTGCCAATCTAGCGCAGATGACACAGAGGTCATATTTTCAGGAGTTATAGGTGCAGCCACCATAGTATCAAGTTTGGCAAGTAGCCTCTGAGTGGAGGAATTGATGGCCTGGAGGATTTGTTGCACAAAGCCTGACATCCTAGAAAGTTAGATGATACTCAATATGGAAAGCAATGGCAAAATGGTGGTGGCTAGCACACCACCAGTGTGTACCATAGGTGTCAGCAGGATATTGTCCAAATTACCTTGTAGCACTAAAGGATCTGGCTAGTATGAGATTTTATATCACTCTCAGAGCAGTGACAGTTATAAATCAAGACTTGCTACAAGCGGTGTTAATGTATTCACAGTAAATGCAGGCAGTCCCAGACTCAAACACAGGAGAGGTAGATTATGATGGCAGACCTGCTGGGACCCCCCCGGCCAAGATGGCTGACCAGCAAATTCAGGCGCCGTGACGCGCTGTAGATCCCAGCAGCCTGGAGGGCAGGACGGGGGTGGCAGGAGGCGCCCTTCCAGGCGCACAGCAAACGGGGGAGAGAGGGCGGCCAAACAGACTCACCCGGACAGGCAGCACACACACAGTAGCCCGGCGGCGTCCCTCCGCAGTAGCGCGCCTCCTGTCCGTGAAGAGGAAGACACGCAGGGCACACACGACAGCGGCACCTGGCAGGGGAAAGAAAATGGCGTCCGCGGCGCCCTGCGTGACCTCCGGCAGGCTCCCTCGGCTGTAAGTCAGGCCGCACACCAGGTACAGGAACGAGATGGGGCTTAATCTGTTCTGGGGATATTCCCCCACCAGCAGTGTGGTCCAGGAGCAGTATAAGTGCATGCAGGATATAGATACAGGATATCGGGGACGGAGAGCTCAGGTTGGAAGCAGCTACTCCATGTCCGCCGAAGCCACGCCCCTCTCGGGCACACTATTTTATTCTCCCACCATGCCCTAGTGGATGTTAGGGCATGAACTACTGCCTGTCGGCTCAAAAAACTGTAAAAGAAAACATGTCGACCTTCCGACCTAACCCATGTCGACCTAGCACTGTGTCGACCTAAACCCATGTCGACCTTGATACCTGTCGACCTTCACCCATGTCGACCTAGACACCTGTCAACCTAAGTGCTGTCAACAATGCGACCGTATCCCCCTGTGACTGATTTCCCCTTATACAGCAATGGTTGCATTTCTGGAAGTTTTTTTGGGGAGTAGCAGCAGTCTAGTTCATCTGGCCTATAGCTACTAGTAAGCAGCCGAAAGCGCCTGAGGGGCTCCAGTGGATCCAGCAGGCAGCCATATCGGTCAGCCCCCCCCCCCCTAGCAACCATTAACATGTCAGCCCCCCCCCCCCCCCCAGCAACCATTAACATGTCAGCCCCCCTGCACCCATTAACATGTCAGCCCCTCCAAGCACCCATTGAGAGGTCAGCCCCTCCAAGCACCCATTGAGAGGTCAGCCCCCAGCACACATCAACATGTAGTCTCCCCTAGCACACATTACCATGTCACCCCCACAACACCCATTAAAATGTCACTAACACCTGCACACATGTCAGCCCCCTCCCCCCTCCCAGAACACATTAAAATGTCTCTCCCCTGGGCCTCACCCTCCCAGAACACATTACCATGACATTATTAACCCCCTGGACATATTAACATGTCACTTACTCCCTCCCCAGCACATATATCACATACCTGAGAGCTGGTATTGCTGGCTGCAGTGCTCCTCCAGTGCACACAGCCACCCACGTGTGCAGAATGCTCAGCACTGCAGAGGCAGAGCACAGGAAGTCTTACTATCGGGTTGTTGCTAAGGAAGGGGAGGAAAGTGGGCGGCACTAAACACACAGCTGAGGAAAAAGAGGAGGGACTCGGGAGAGTGATGCTGCTGCTGCCTGTAACTAGGGATGACCATCGGTACAGAGGCCATCAATGGTTGCCATCGATGGCGATTCTGCACCCAGCCATTGATAGTGGCAAACTATTTAATGGATAACCATCGATAGTTTTAGCTATCGATGGTCAGCCATTATATGTGACTGAATGGCCCGTGGGCCAATCAGTACTCGTCGTTGGGACTTCTGGGTGTCAGGGGGGAGAGAGCTATGCTCCGTGATCCATGCACCTTGAGAAAAAAAAAAAAAAAAAAAGGAAACATCGTCACACGCCGGGTTGCCTGTGGAAGTCCCGAGCAGCTGCCCCCGGGGCTCATTACTCAGCTGCCCTGGGGGTTTCTTACCTGGCCCCACAGCCAGGGAGAGGCTCCGGGCACGGTGCCTCACTGTGCTTAGCACACTATTCTACTCCCAATCCAGGAGCATTGGGATGGTAAAGTATGAAAAAGTGTTTTGGGGAAAAAGTGCTTGAAAACGCATGTGTAGGCATATTTAACATCAAGATTTTAACCATGTCTGTCTTTTCAACATGTCGGCATAATTAATGTCGGTATAATAACCGTTTCGGTATTTTGACTGTCGGTCAATGGGCATTGGTATAACAACATAACAACAGTTGGTCAAATGTTCGTCGGTAAATTGACTGCATCCCTATAAAACACCTAGTTTGACTGAGACTTTTTTCACCATGAAGATGCCGATTTGGGTCGACACAAGCTGTTCGCATTTAAAAAAAAAAAAAGGTGAAAGTTCTTTACCATCCAAGTGGACATAGGGCGGTATTCAATGAGAATTATCACCGGCCACGGCGAATCAAGTTTTTTATTCGCCGACAATTCGCCGGCTTTTAGCGGCGATTCTCCAAGCATGGCTATTCGTCGGGACTCGACGAGTCAGCCTATTCAACGTGGCTGAGATTCACCGCCCCCAACGGTGAATCTCAGCCTATCTGGCGTATCAGGTGACTGGGGGAGGGCGGGAGCATGTATTCCCGCTCTTCCTCGCTCATATCAGCGAGTTTCCTGCTGCGTACATTCGCCATTAGTTTTCAGCAGGGGTGGAGTGCTGCATGCTAATGGTTCTCCCAGGACCCAAGCACCCGTGGAGAGAGCAGAGTGTATTTTTTCTTTTCTTTTGCAGGTGAGTATTGTGATGCACTAATATTGCACTTGCTATGGGGGTTTGCTTTAAGTTTTTTATTTTAACATGTGCTTGGTGCAATGTGCAGCCATGCTGCATGCTTTTAAGGGGAGCTGGGGTGTTGTGTGGGGTGCCATTCATTCTTTGGGCGTGTTTGTGTGTCCCCATTTCAAAATGACTGCAGCCCAAAAAAAAAGACATAAAAAAAAAAACTGCAGCCATTTTGAAATGGGGGCCCTGGGTCACGCCCCAAAGCATGTCGGGATCCCCCTCACCACACTCCAGCTTCCCTGAAAGGCATGCCTGCACTGCGCACCCCTTTTGGGTTTTGTCTCACCCCTAAATGTCATTTTGCATATTTGCCAGTTGTTGTTTTTTTCTTCCCATTAGTTGTTGGGGTGCAATGTGCAGCCATGCTGAATGCTTTTTAGGGGAGCTGGGGTGTTGTGTGGGGTGCAATGTGCAGCCATGCCCACTCTCTGACCCTTGCAGCTGCACACTTGCTGATGGGGCTGACAGGCTGTCCTCACTGACCAGTGCTCTCTGCATGCTGCCAGTCTGTGCCCCCCCATACACTTTAGGGCACACTGCTTTCCCCAGCCTTCAGGGTTCTGCCAGCTTCAGCATTCACCAGTCAACAACTACACACTTCTCACTCTGCTCTCCTGTCTCAGTCAGACTCCCAGGGAGAGATTCCATCCAGGATTTCCCACCTTTTTCTGCAAACTTGTCAGTTCTGTAACAATGTTTCTTTTTGCAAACTGACCTGCCTTGCTGTGAGCTGAGCTGTTAACCCCTTTTGTGCTGCAAGCTATATAAGCTCAGTTCTGTGCAACTCAAGTAGTACTTTTTAATACACAGTCATGCTGGCACCTGTAGTGCCACAGCTACTTTATGCTTTTTACAGTGTTTCCATTACTTTATGCTGCTGGCACTTGTGCCCCAGCTTGTGGGGTGCCACATTCACCGGTATAGTATACCCGCACCTTCTTCGAGCACTGCTTCTTTTTTTTTGGCATACGCATATTGAAGCTGGGCAGAGAGGGGCAGAGAGGGATGTGCTGCCTGGCTGTCTAAAGAGCGGGTCTGCAGCAGCTGCTGGGAAAAGTGTCAGCCGGACAGAAGAGGTGGACTGCCTGTCGCCTGCCTTTATAAGTTCAGTTCTAAGCAGCAGTTTGAAATGTTGCGCCAGTCCGGCAGTCTATAGGAGCTTGCGGCCTGGCAGCCAATCATGAGACACCACTGCCACTCCTGATTGGCTGCCAGCTCCTATTGGCTGGTGACCCAGCGCGAGATTTCAAACTGCTGCATACCCGCTCTAAAGACAGCCAAGCAGCCGACCAATTCTGCCTGGCAGTCACACTGTTTCACTGCAGCAACTGCGGACCCGCTATTTAGACAGCCGGGCAGCACACCGCTTTCTGCCCGGCTGTCAGACTGCTTCCCCCTGGCTAGGAGCATGTAAACCCCCTTGGCATCGAGTATGAAGACCCTTGCATCAAGCTTATGTGCCATAATATGTAATGGGTATCTCAGTGTGTGGCATATCTGTAATGAGCATCACGGTGTGTAGCATATGTATAATGGGCATCAAAGTGTTCGGCATATGTATAATGGCCATCACGGTGTGGGGCATATATATTTAATGGGCATCACGGTGTACTGCATATGTAGAATGGGCTTCACAGTGTTCGGCATATGTATAATGGGCATTATACATATGCCACGTACCATGATGCCCAATATACAGTACATATGTGGCCGTCTCTGTGTCCCTGCTGTCACTCTGTGTTCCCACTGTCTCTCTGCTGTCACTCTCCCTGTCCCTTTGTCCTTGCTGTCCTTGAATTTTGGCTCATACTGTGTGGCACAATGTGTAAGGGCACTAGTACTAGATAGTATAGGGAGTCCTACTATTGTGGTGTATGTGATGTGGTACACTTCACTGAAAGACATGCCCCCTTTTCCAGTGGCCATACCCCTTTTCCAAAGCGCACACAAAACTAATGCCCCTTTCCCACTGCAGGCTTTATGCGGTAAAATGCCGTTTTTTTAGCCTTTTTAAACGGTTAGAGCTGCAGTGGGAAAGCTCCAGGTTGCTTTACACGGGTAACAAATACCGGTATTTGTTAACTGGGTAAAAAGCAGTGTTTTTACCGTGTAAGAGCCATTTTTTTGGCAGTGGGAAAGGGGTAGCCCTTTACCCGTTAAAAAAAAAACGGCATGGGGTCCCCCCCCCCACTGCCGTAACCAGCACCAGGCTGAAGGAGCCGGGGCTGGTATTAAAAAAATCAGGAAACCCGACAAATAGGGGTTCCCTGATTTTTTACAACCAGCCCCAGGCTCCAGGTCCGGGGCTGTTTCCCAAAATACGGGGGACAAAATGACTAGGGGTCCCCCGTATTTTAAGAACTAGCCCCAGGCACAACCAGCCAGCAGGGTAATGCCACAGCCGGGGGACACTTATTATATAAGGTCCCGCGGCCAAAGCATTAACCCTACCGACCAGTCAGCCTGGCCAGGGGCCCTGGGGGAGTGGGGACCCCCCCAATGAAGGGGGCCCCCCCCCCCCCTCCAGGACTTACCTGACGAGGCTGAAGCCTGGTGCTATCCCCGATGCCTCTGGGCGGTGGGCATCGGGCTGATGGAATGGTGTAAAAAATAGAATAAAAACTATTGTCTTTTACTGGTGAACTATGAGTCCCAGCAAGCCTCCACCGCAAGCTGGGACTTGGAGAACCACAAGTCCCAGCCTGCGGGGCATTAAAGGGCCCGCTGGGTCTTGTAGTTCCACAGTAAAAGAAATAGTACAATAAACACACTGACACACGTGAAAAATAAAAGTTTAATACATCCATAACACATACATACTGATACTTACCTATCTTGAGCCCGTAGGTAGCCCTGGTCCTGATGTCCTGGTCTGTGTCTGTATCCATGTCGGCATCCCTGTCGGCATCCCTGTCGGCGATGGCGTCGGCGGTCCGGAGTCCGAAGAAATCCATGTGGGAACCTATGGAAGGAAACCATACTCACCTGTCCCAGCGCGACGTAGTCCAGGTAAGGGTCTTGGCAAAAAAAAAAAACCGACACGCGAAACCAGCCCGGACAGCAGGGAGCCGCACGGTGTTTGTGTACATCGTGCGGCTCCGCCTCCCGAATGCCGCTATTGGCCGCCTTGCGGCCTAGCGGCTCCTGTATGGTTAGGGAGAGGCCAAGGTGGATTAGGGATAGGCAGTACTGGGGGTAGGGAAGGGGTATAGAAGCTACTAGGTTTAGAAGTGTACATACATTGCACTTTAAGCTGGCATATTGAAAGTTATTTCCAGTGCTGCTGCAGGCACCATTGACATCACCTCTATACCCCATGCACGGCCAGCAGCAGGAACCGGGGCAGCCTCTGGGAAGAGAGCACCATCCTGACACACAAACATATGAGGGTGCCCTAAATGAGCGCCAGTTACCCCATCTTCTGACCCGAAACCAAGCAAAACACATCTTACCAGATGCTAGAACTGCAGCCAGGAGAGGACACTGAAGCGCGAGGATGGCAGTGGGTCACAACCATTATCTTGAAGGTCACGACGGGTGCTTTTTGATGGCCGCTCCTCCTGGGCTTTGCGCGTGTGATAGCTTGGTTGGTCTCTAGGACAGGAAGGGTGGAGTCTGCACTGCAGCAGCAAGTTCTGCTGCCCAGGAGACACGCTGCTGCTGTGGGAGATGAAAAAAGGATGATGGGGGACATGCTCAATATGTACAAGTATATCAAGGGCCAATATAAGGAACTGTCACACACCCTATTTTCTACTAGAAAGGAATCTAGGACGCGAGGGCATGAGTATAGATTAGAAGAAAAAAGATTTCATTCAGCTAGTAGAAAGAATTTCTTTACGGTCAGAACAGTCAAACTCTGGAACTCTCTTCCCAGAGAGGTGGTAACGGCTGGCTCATTAAATGCGTTCAAGGCAAAGTTGGACAATCATTTACTGGAGAAAACATCCATGGGTACAAATAAGAAATATAATTTGTCTGTAAAATACCAGAACCTACCAAATCAGCAATGGATATCTATACCAGGTTGAACTAGATGGACGCAAGTCTTTTTTCAGCCTTACCTACTATGAAACTATCATAGGTCAGGGTGCTCTGGTGCTGCTGCCAGCAACTCAGGGCAAACAATTGGGGTGCAGGAGCATAACTAGAACCTTGTGGGTCCCATTGCAAAATATATAAAGGGTCCGATTCTCTCTCTCTCTCTCTGACACTTTATTTTTCTTTCCATCACTGTCTCTCTATTTCTCTCTCCTTCACACCCCCACTCTCTCCATAGCGTTTCGCTGTCTCGCTCCGCTCTTTCCTTCATACTCACCAATCAGGATTCTAGCTGTCAGTATTACGGCATTGGCATCCTAACTCATTTCAAGTTCAGCGGCCGCTCTTCTAAAGGCATTAGGGATGCTAGTGACGCTATACTGAATGCTGGCATCCAGGGACCAGGGGCTAATAGATAGCAGACACACAGGGCATACATGCACACATACCATACACACATACCATACACGCACATACCATACATATATATATACAAACAGGACATACATGCACACATACCATATATACAGACACACATCACAAACACACACATATACCATACAGACACACATAATATACACGCACATACCATACATACATACAAACAGAACATACATGCACACTACAGTAATCACACGCATGCCATACATACACACAGGACATGCCATACAGACACGCACACGCACATACCATTCACACACAGGACATTAAAGCACACATACCTTAGACACAAAGGACATACACGGACACACACATGGCATACTGGTACAGATACCATACATGCACACACACAGCATATTTACATATACACACACACATACAGCATACACACATGGCATACGACCACAGATACCATACAACATGCACACATACAGCATATTTATAAACATACACACGCTATAGACACACAGAGCATACACAAAAAGTATACATACATACACACATACAGCATACTTACAAACACCAATACTAAAGCAAATAACCCCCACAAGCAATGGAGGGCACCCAGTTTCCATATACCCAGTCCTCCCCCTTCCCACTGCAGCTACCAAGACATAGTACTCACTGGGCCACCAGCTTACATTAATGGTGCCCACACTTTTCTTCCCCTGTCCATGCCCCTGCAACTGGCACCCACAACAAGGGACACAAACCTGTAAAATCAGCATGTCACCTATTCATAGCTCCGTGTATCAGGCAGCCCCATGTCCTGAGACAGAGAGAGGAGCTTCTTCCTGACAGCCGAGGAGCTCAGCTGTGCGCTGCAGCGCCACCTACAGGCGGCTCAACAGTATATACCCAGCTTCCTCCCAGCAGCAGAGCACTGAGCAGAGCTCGGCTTTGAGAGTGCCGTGACCCTGCTGCGCCCCAGTGACACCGGCTCCCCCCCGCGATGGCTGGGGCTGCCTTACCATAGCTACGCCCCTGTATATATACACGCCGCACTACATGACTATCTCCCTCCATGCTGTACTACATTACATCCCGCTACACACTGCACTACATCACTACATTACATAATCATCATTACAATAAATACCCAGTATTTCATTTATTTTATTTTTATTAAGTTACTTATAGAGCGCAGCATATTCCGTTGCGCTTTACAAAAGGAGATAGTGATACAACAAACAGGGACTTTTAAGACAGTCAAAAGGTAGGAGGGCCCTGCTCGCAAGCTTACAATCTATAGGGAAATAGGCATTGATACATAAGGATAGATACTGTATTCTTTATTGCCTCGATTCCACCAGAATGCAAGGTTCTGTGACTGGTTCTGGAATTTGATAAGCTTGCCTGAAGAGATGAGTTTTCAGGCAACGCTTATAGGTTTGGAAACTATAAGCGTCAGTAACAATCAGATCTGCAGCATATGACATTCACCATAACCCAGTAACAATCAGATCTGCAGACACCAGCAGTGTTGTATAAGGGGGAAGTGCAGAGACGCGCAGTCATTAAGTCGACACCGTTGGGTCGACAGGTCGGAAAGGTCAACATGGTTTTTTACCCGAATGTCGACACTGTGAACATGAACACAGTTGGAAGTCAACCGAAGCCCTTGCGATGCTTCGGGCACACTATTTTTTTTTAATTCAATAATTTTTATTGAAATTTTTAGTAATGCAACATAAACTCCCGTTACAGGCAATAGTTTGTAGACACAGACAGTGAAATCCAGTTTAGTACATGATACTAAATACAAAAAAGTGCAGCTAGGGTAACGTTGATACTGCAATGATGCATGAAAGCAAGGGTAAAAATAAGGGTATTGTTTGTGGACATAGAAAGTAAAAAAAAAAAAACTCTCTAATGCAGGATATATCGAGCCCTATTGCCCAAAGGCGCCATCTGGGTTCTAGGTACTACCGAGTATATGACACATATACATACAGAGTGAAATACCACACCACAATATAATAAAAAGTATGACAGAGCGGATATAGTCTGATAGGACAGTATATTTCCCAGCTAAGAAGTTACTAGACTAGGAGAAATTATTATTGCAGAATTGTAGGTCTGGTCAGACAAGGGGAGTAAAATAAAATGTAAAAATAAGTAACCCACTATCTTGAATATAATACCTAACCTACCCAAAGCAAAACCCCCCCCCCCAAAAACCCAAAATAAACCTTCCCAAAATACCCCCACCCTGTATGACCTAACCCCAACCTAGGTATACCTGGATCCCGAACAACCTACCCTCCTCTTCCCAACTGTCTATACTACTATTACTAAGAGGGGATAAATTAGTGGCCTTCAGCTTATATTAGCTAACCTAGCCTAAAATCCTAATTCACCCCTTCCCCCCCCCCCCCATATGGTCGGATAATAGGCGAATGGGCTAAATGGGGCAATGGCTGTAATTATTAACTAGTATAGCAAGGATGCTGCAGCATAATTACAATATAAAATGATCCCGTCTCAGTATTAGGCAACAAAGTAGAATCTGCGAAAGTTATATATCATGGAAACATACAAAACGGTCACTAAACCAGCAGACATGTAAAAGCACAGGAGATGAAAGTATTAAACCGGCCAAGCCTCAGTTAACAACGAAGATATTTTGGAGCGTAAGAGTATGAAAAATATTAGTCGGGCCAGGCCCTCCTCCCCCGCAGAGTCTTAAAGACAACAGTCCCTCCATCGTACACCCAAGGACATGCACATAGGAGCCGAAAGTACATGGACAAGAGATCCAGGAGTGTCCCATCAATCCAGAAATATGGAAATAGATGTAAGGAGTAGGTGCAGAGGGGTTTTCGTAGCTGTAGTGTCACTGCGAGAGTCGTACAACGGAGCTCCGAAGAGGCCGCAACAGCTGGTACCGTAACAGTAGCAGAGGCAGTGTTAGAAGCATCTATTTGGCAGGTTGGATCCATTGTTGCAGCTGCAGAACTGATTTTTATAGATTCCTCATCTGCAGGAGTTGAAAAGAGAGTAGTGGATGAAGAAGACACTACCTCCCTGACAGGAGGGTCCTGTTGCCAATCTAGCGCAGATGACACAGAGGTCATATTTTCAGGAGTTATAGGTGCACCCACCATAGTATCAAGTTTGGCAAGTAGCCTCTGAGTGGAGGAATTGATGGCCTGGAGGATTTGTTGCACAAAGCCTGACATCCTAGAAAGTTAGATGATACTCAATATGGAAAGCAATGGCAAAATGGTGGTGGCTAGCACACCACCAGTGTGTACCATAGGTGTCAGCAGGATATTGTCCAAATTACCTTGTAGCACTAAAGGATCTGGCTAGTATGAGATTTTATATCACTCTCAGAGCAGTGACAGTTATAAATCAAGACTTGCTACAAGCGGTGTTAATGTATTCACAGTAAATGCAGGCAGTCCCAGACTCAAACACAGGAGAGGTAGATTATGATGGCAGACCTGCTGGGACCCCCCCGGCCAAGATGGCTGACCAGCAAATTCAGGCGCCGTGACGCGCTGTAGATCCCAGCAGCCTGGAGGGCAGGACGGGGGTGGCAGGAGGCGCCCTTCCAGGCGCACAGCAAACGGGGGAGAGAGGGCGGCCAAACAGACTCACCCGGACAGGCAGCACACACACAGTAGCCCGGCGGCGTCCCTCCGCAGTAGCGCGCCTCCTGTCCGTGAAGAGGAAGACACGCAGGGCACACACGACAGCGGCACCTGGCAGGGGAAAGAAAATGGCGTCCGCGGCGCCCTGCGTGACCTCCGGCAGGCTCCCTCGGCTGTAAGTCAGGCCGCACACCAGGTACAGGAACGAGATGGGGCTTAATCTGTTCTGGGGATATTCCCCCACCAGCAGTGTGGTCCAGGAGCAGTATAAGTGCATGCAGGATATAGATACAGGATATCGGGGACGGAGAGCTCAGGTTGGAAGCAGCTACTCCATGTCCGCCGAAGCCACGCCCCTCTCGGGCACACTATTTTATTCTCCCACCATGCCCTAGTGGATGTTAGGGCATGAACTACTGCCTGTCGGCTCAAAAAACTGTAAAAGAAAACATGTCGACCTTCCGACCTAACCCATGTCGACCTAGCACTGTGTCGACCTAAACCCATGTCGACCTTGATACCTGTCGACCTTCACCCATGTCGACCTAGACACCTGTCAACCTAAGTGCTGTCAACAATGCGACCGTATCCCCCTGTGACTGATTTCCCCTTATACAGCAATGGTTGCATTTCTGGAAGTTTTTTTGGGGAGTAGCAGCAGTCTAGTTCATCTGGCCTATAGCTACTAGTAAGCAGCCGAAAGCGCCTGAGGGGCTCCAGTGGATCCAGCAGGCAGCCATATCGGTCAGCCCCCCCCCCCTAGCAACCATTAACATGTCAGCCCCCCCCCCCCCAGCAACCATTAACATGTCAGCCCCCCTGCACCCATTAACATGTCAGCCCCTCCAAGCACCCATTGAGAGGTCAGCCCCCAGCACACATCAACATGTAGTCTCCCCTAGCACACATTACCATGTCACCCCCACAACACCCATTAAAATGTCACTAACACCTGCACACATGTCAGCCCCCTCCCCCCTCCCAGAACACATTAAAATGTCTCTCCCCTGGGCCTCACCCTCCCAGAACACATTACCATGACATTATTAACCCCCTGGACATATTAACATGTCACTTAATCCCTCCCCAGCACATATATCACATACCTGAGAGCTGGTATTTCTGGCTGCAGTGCTCCTCCAGTGCACACAGCCACCCACGTGTGCAGAATGCTCAGCACTGCAGAGGCAGAGCACAGGAAGTCTTACTGTCGGGTTGTTGCTAAGGAAGGGGAGGAAAGTGGGCGGCACTAAACACACAGCTGAGGAAAAAGAGGAGGGACTCGGGAGAGTGATGCTGCTGCTGCCTGTAACTAGGGATGACCATCGGTACAGAGGCCATCAATGGTTGCCATCGATGGCGATTCTGCACCCAGCCATTGATAGTGGCAAACTATTTGATGGATAACCATCGATAGTTTTAGCTATCGATGGTCAGCCATTATATGTGACTGAATGGCCCGTGGGCCAATCAGTACTCGTCGTTGGGACTTCTGGGTGTCAGGGGGGAGAGAGCTATGCTCCGTGATCCATGCACCTTGAGAAAAAAAAAAAAAAAAGGAAACATCGTCACACGCCGGGTTGCCTGTGGGAGTCCCGAGCAGCTGCCCCCGGGGCTCATTACTCAGCTGCCCTGGGGGTTTCTTACCTGGCCCCACAGCCAGGGAGAGGCTCCGGGCACGGTGCCTCACTGTGCTTAGCACACTATTCTACTCCCAATCCAGGAGCATTGGGATGGTAAAGTATGAAAAAGTGTTTTGGGGAAAAAGTGCTTGAAAACGCATGTGTAGGCATATTTAACATCAAGATTTTAACCATGTCTGTCTTTTCAACATGTCGGCATAATTAATGTCGGTATAATAACCGTTTCGGTATTTTGACTGTCGGTCAATGGGCATTGGTATAACAACATAACAACAGTTGGTCAAATGTTCGTCGGTAAATTGACTGCATCCCTATAAAACACCTAGTTTGACTGAGACTTTTTTCACCATGAAGATGCCGATTTGGGTCGACACAAGCTGTTCGCATTTAAAAAAAAAAAAGGTGAAAGTTCTTTACCATCCAAGTGGACATAGGGCGGTATTCAATGAGAATTATCACCGGCCACGGCGAATCAAGTTTTTTATTCGCCGACAATTCGCCGGCTTTTAGCGGCGATTCTCCAAGCATGGCTATTCGTCGGGACTCGACGAGTCAGCCTATTCAACGTGGCTGAGATTCACCGCCCCCAACGGTGAATCTCAGCCTATCTGGCGTATCAGGTGACTGGGGGAGGGCGGGAGCATGTATTCCCGCTCTTCCTCGCTCATATCAGCGAGTTTCCTGCTGCGTACATTCGCCATTAGTTTTCAGCAGGGGTGGAGTGCTGCATGCTAATGGTTCTCCCAGGACCCAAGCACCCGTGGAGAGAGCAGAGTGTATTTTTCTTTTCTTTTGCAGGTGAGTATTGTGATGCACTAATATTGCACTTGCTATGGGGGTTTGCTTTAAGTTTTTTATTTTAACATGTGCTTGGTGCAATGTGCAGCCATGCTGCATGCTTTTAAGGGGAGCTGGGGTGTTGTGTGGGTGCCATTCATTCTTTGGGCGTGTTTGTGTGTCCCCATTTCAAAATGACTGCAGCCCAAAAAAAAGACATAAAAAAAAAAAACTGCAGCCATTTTGAAATGGGGGCCCTGGGTCACGCCCCAAAGCATGTCGGGATCCCCCTCACCACACTCCAGCTTCCCTGAAAGGCATGCCTGCACTGCGCACCCCTTTTGGGTTTTGTCTCACCCCTAAATGTCATTTTGCATATTTGCCAGTTGTTGTTTTTTTCTTCCCATTAGTTGTTGGGGTGCAATGTGCAGCCATGCTGAATGCTTTTTAGGGGAGCTGGGGTGTTGTGTGGGGTGCAATGTGCAGCCATGCCCACTCTCCCACTCTCTGACCCTTGCAGCTGCACACTTGCTGATGGGGCTGACAGGCTGTCCTCACTGACCAGTGCTCTCTGCATGCTGCCAGTCTGTACCCCCCCATACACTTTAGGGCACACTGCTTTCCCCAGCCTTCAGGGTTCTGCCAGCTTCAGCATTCACCAGTCAACAACTACACACTTCTCACTCTGCTCTCCTGTCTCAGTCAGACTCCCAGGGAGAGATTCCATCCAGGATTTCCCACCTTTTTCTGCAAACTTGTCAGTTCTGTAACAATGTTTCTTTTTGCAAACTGACCTGCCTTGCTGTGAGCTGAGCTGTTAACCCCTTTTGTGCTGCAAGCTATATAAGCTCAGTTCTGTGCAACTCAAGTAGTACTTTTAATACACAGTCATGCTGGCACCTGTAGTGCCACAGCTACTTTATGCTTTTTACAGTGTTTCCATTACTTTATGCTGCTGGCACTTGTGCCCCAGCTTGTGGGGTGCCACATTCACCGGTATAGTATACCCGCACCTTCTTTGAGCACTGCTTCTTTTTTTGGCATACGCATATTGAAGCTGGGCAGAGAGGGGCAGAGAGGGATGTGCTGCCTGGCTGTCTAAAGAGCGGGTCTGCAGCAGCTGCTGGGAAAAGTGTCAGCCGGACAGAAGAGGTGGACTGCCTGTCGCCTGCCTTTATAAGTTCAGTTCTAAGCAGCAGTTTGAAATGTTGCGCCAGTCCGGCAGTCTATAGGAGCTTGCGGCCTGGCAGCCAATCATGAGACACCACTGCCACTCCTGATTGGCTGCCAGCTCCTATTGGCTGGTGACCCAGCGCGAGATTTCAAACTGCTGCATACCCGCTCTAAAGACAGCCAAGCAGCCGACCAATTCTGCCTGGCAGTCACACTGTTTCACTGCAGCAACTGCGGACCCGCTATTTAGACAGCCGGGCAGCACACCGCTTTCTGCCCGGCTGTCAGACTGCTTCCCCCTGGCTAGGAGCATGTAAACCCCCTTGGCATCGAGTATGAAGACCCTTGCATCAAGCTTATGTGCCATAATATGTAATGGGTATCTCAGTGTGTGGCATATCTGTAATGAGCATCACGGTGTGTAGCATATGTATAATGGGCATCAAAGTGTTCGGCATATGTATAATGGCCATCACGGTGTGGGGCATATATATTTAATGGGCATCACGGTGTACTGCATATGTAGAATGGGCTTCACAGTGTTCGGCATATGTATAATAGGCATTATACATATGCCACGTACCATGATGCCCAATATACAGTACATATGTGGCCGTCTCTGTGTCCCTGCTGTCACTCTGTGTTCCCACTGTCTCTCTGCTGTCACTCTCCCTGTCCCTTTGTCCTTGCTGTCCTTGAATTTTGGCTCATACTGTGTGGCACAATGTGTAAGGGCACTAGTACTAGATAGTATAGGGAGTCCTACTATTGTGGTGTATGTGATGTGGTACACTTCACTGAAAGACATGCCCCCTTTTCCAGTGGCCATACCCCTTTTCCAAAGCGCACACAAAACTAATGCCCCTTTCCCACTGCAGGCTTTATGCAGTAAAATGCCGTTTTTTTAGCCTTTTTAAACGGTTAGAGCTGCAGTGGGAAAGCTCCAGGTTGCTTTACACGGGTAACAAATACCGGTATTTGTTAACTGGGTAAAAAGCAGTGTTTTTACCGTGTAAGAGCCATTTTTTTGGCAGTGGGAAAGGGGTAGCCCTTTACCCGTTAAAAAAAAACCGGCATGGGGTCCCCCCCCCCACTGCTGTAACCAGCACCAGGCTGAAGGAGCCGGGGCTGGTATTAAAAAAATCAGGAAACCCGACAAATAGGGGTTCCCTGATTTTTTACAACCAGCCCCAGGCTCCAGGTCCGGGGCTGTTTCCCAAAATACGGGGGACAAAATGACTAGGGGTCCCCCGTATTTTAAGAACTAGCCCCAGGCACAACCAGCCAGCAGGGTAATGCCACAGCCGGGGGACACTTATTATATAAGGTCCCGCGGCCAAAGCATTAACCCTACCGACCAGTCAGCCTGGCCAGGGGCCCTGGGGGAGTGGGGACCCCCCCAATGAAGGGGGCCCCCCCCCCCTCCAGGACTTACCTGACGAGGCTGAAGCCTGGTGCTATCCCCGATGCCTCTGGGCGGTGGGCATCGGGCTGATGGAATGGTGTAAAAAATAGAATAAAAACTATTGTCTTTTACTGGTGAACTATGAGTCCCAGCAAGCCTCCACCGCAAGCTGGGACTTGGAGAACCACAAGTCCCAGCCTGCGGGGCATTAAAGGGCCCGCTGGGTCTTGTAGTTCCACAGTAAAAGAAATCGTACAATAAACACACTGACACACGTGAAAAATAAAAGTTTAATACATCCATAACACATACATACTGATACTTACCTATCTTGAGCCCGTAGGTAGCCCTGGTCCTGATGTCCTGGTCTGTGTCTGTATCCATGTCGGCATCCCTGTCGGCATCCCTGTCGGCATCCCTGTCGGCGATGGCGTCGGCGGTCCGGAGTCCGAAGAAATCCATGTGGGAACCTATGGAAGGAGACCATACTCACCTGTCCCAGCGCGACGTAGTCCAGGTAAGGGTCTTGGCAAAAAAAAAAAACCGACACGCGAAACCAGCCCGGACAGCAGGGAGCCGCACGGTGTTTGTGTACATCGTGCGGCTCCGCCTCCCGAATGCCGCTATTGGCCGCCTTGCGGCCTAGCGGCTCCTGTATGGTTAGGGAGAGGCCAAGGTGGATTAGGGATAGGCAGTACTGGGGGTAGGGAAGGGGTATAGAAGCTACTAGGTTTAGAAGTGTACATACATTGCACTTTAAGCTGGCATATTGAAAGTTATTTCCAGTGCTGCTGCAGGCACCATTGACATCACCTCTATACCCCATGCACGGCCAGCAGCAGGAACCGGGGCAGCCTCTGGGAAGAGAGCACCATCCTGACACACAAACATATGAGGGTGCCCTAAATGAGCGCCAGTTACCCCATCTTCTGACCCGAAACCAAGCAAAACACATCTTACCAGATGCTAGAACTGCAGCCAGGAGAGGACACTGAAGCGCGAGGATGGCAGTGGGTCACAACCATTATCTTGAAGGTCACGACGGGTGCTTTTTGATGGCCGCTCCTCCTGGGCTTTGCGCGTGTGATAGCTTGGTTGGTCTCTAGGACAGGAAGGGTGGAGTCTGCACTGCAGCAGCAAGTTCTGCTGCCCAGGAGACACGCTGCTGCTGTGGGAGATGAAAAAGGATGATGGGGGACATGCTCAATATGTACAAGTATATCAAGGGCCAATATAAGGAACTGTCACACACCCTATTTTCTACTAGAAAGGAATCTAGGACGCGAGGGCATGAGTATAGATTAGAAGAAAAAAGATTTCATTCAGCTAGTAGAAAGAATTTCTTTACGGTCAGAACAGTCAAACTCTGGAACTCTCTTCCCAGAGAGGTGGTAACGGCTGGCTCATTAAATGCGTTCAAGGCAAAGTTGGACAATCATTTACTGGAGAAAACATCCATGGGTACAAATAAGAAATATAATTTGTCTGTAAAATACCAGAACCTACCAAATCAGCAATGGATATCTATACCAGGTTGAACTAGATGGACGCAAGTCTTTTTTCAGCCTTACCTACTATGAAACTATCATAGGTCAGGGTGCTCTGGTGCTGCTGCCAGCAACTCAGGGCAAACAATTGGGGTGCAGGAGCATAACTAGAACCTTGTGGGTCCCATTGCAAAATATATAAAGGGTCCGATTCTCTCTCTCTCTCTGACACTTTATTTTTCTTTCCATCACTGTCTCTCTATTTCTCTCTCCTTCACACCCCCACTCTCTCCATAGCGTTTCGCTGTCTCGCTCCGCTCTTTCCTTCATACTCACCAATCAGGATTCTAGCTGTCAGTATTACGGCATTGGCATCCTAACTCATTTCAAGTTCAGCGGCCGCTCTTCTAAAGGCATTAGGGATGCTAGTGACGCTATACTGAATGCTGGCATCCAGGGACCAGGGGCTAATAGATAGCAGACACACAGGGCATACATGCACACATACCATACACACATACCATACACGCACATACCATACATATATATATACACAAACAGGACATACATGCACACATACCATATATACAGACACACATCACAAACACACACATATACCATACAGACACACATAATATACACGCACATACCATACATACATACAAACAGAACATACATGCACACTACAGTAATCACACGCATGCCATACATACACACAGGACATGCCATACAGACACGCACACGCACATACCATTCACACACAGGACATTAAAGCACACATACCTTAGACACAAAGGACATACACGGACACACACATGGCATACTGGTACAGATACCATACATGCACACACACAGCATATTTACATATACACACACACATACAGCATACACACATGGCATACGACCACAGATACCATACAACATGCACACATACAGCATATTTATAAACATACACACGCTATAGACACACAGAGCATACACAAAAAGTATACATACATACACACATACAGCATACTTACAAACACCAATACTAAAGCAAATAACCCCCACAAGCAATGGAGGGCACCCAGTTTCCATATACCCAGTCCTCCCCCTTCCCACTGCAGCTACCAAGACATAGTACTCACTGGGCCACCAGCTTACATTAATGGTGCCCACACTTTTCTTCCCCTGTCCATGCCCCTGCAACTGGCACCCACAACAAGGGACACAAACCTGTAAAATCAGCATGTCACCTATTCATAGCTCCGTGTATCAGGCAGCCCCATGTCCTGAGACAGAGAGAGGAGCTTCTTCCTGACAGCCGAGGAGCTCAGCTGTGCGCTGCAGCGCCACCTACAGGCGGCTCAACAGTATATACCCAGCTTCCTCCCAGCAGCAGAGCACTGAGCAGAGCTCGGCTTTGAGAGTGCCGTGACCCTGCTGCGCCCCAGTGACACCGGCTCCCCCCCGCGATGGCTGGGGCTGCCTTACCATAGCTACGCCCCTGTATATATACACGCCGCACTACATGACTATCTCCCTCCATGCTGTACTACATTACATCCCGCTACACACTGCACTACATCACTACATTACATAATCATCATTACAATAAATACCCAGTATTTCATTTATTTTATTTTGATTAAGTTACTTATAGAGCGCAGCATATTCCGTTGCGCTTTACAAAAGGAGATAGTGATACAACAAACAGGGACTTTTAAGACAGTCAAAAGGTAGGAGGGCCCTGCTCGCAAGCTTACAATCTATAGGGAAATAGGCATTGATACATAAGGATAGATACTGTATTCTTTATTGCCTCGATTCCACCAGAATGCAAGGTTCTGTGACTGGTTCTGGAATTTGATAAGCTTGCCTGAAGAGATGAGTTTTCAGGCAACGCTTATAGGTTTGGAAACTATAAGCGTCAGTAACAATCAGATCTGCAGCATATGACATTCACCATAACCCAGTAACAATCAGATCTGCAGACACCAGCAGTGTTGTATAAGGGGGAAGTGCAGAGACGCGCAGTCATTAAGTCGACACCGTTGGGTCGACAGGTCGGAAAGGTCAACATGGTTTTTTACCCGAATGTCGACACTGTGAACATGAACACAGTTGGAAGTCAACCGAAGCCCTTGCGATGCTTCGGGCACACTATTTTTTTTTAATTCAATAATTTTTATTGAAATTTTTAGTAATGCAACATAAACTCCCGTTACAGGCAATAGTTTGTAGACACAGACAGTGAAATCCAGTTTAGTACATGATACTAAATACAAAAAAGTGCAGCTAGGGTAACGTTGATACTGCAATGATGCATGAAAGCAAGGGTAAAAATAAGGGTATTGTTTGTGGACATAGAAAGTAAAAAAAAAAAAAAAAAACTCTCTAATGCAGGATATATCGAGCCCTATTGCCCAAAGGCGCCATCTGGGTTCTAGGTACTACCGAGTATATGACACATATACATACAGAGTGAAATACCACACCACAATATAATAAAAAGTATGACAGAGCGGATATAGTCTGATAGGACAGTATATTTCCCAGCTAAGAAGTTACTAGACTAGGAGAAATTATTATTGCAGAATTGTAGGTCTGGTCAGACAAGGGGAGTAAAATAAAATGTAAAAATAAGTAACCCACTATCTTGAATATAATACCTAACCTACCCAAAGCAAAACCCCCCCAAAAACCCAAAATAAACCTTCCCAAAATACCCCCACCCTGTATGACCTAACCCCAACCTAGGTATACCTGGATCCCGAACAACCTACCCTCCTCTTCCCAACTGTCTATACTACTATTACTAAGAGGGGATAAATTAGTGGCCTTCAGCTTATATTAGCTAACCTAGCCTAAAATCCTAATTCACCCCTTCCCCCCCCCCCCCCATATGGTCGGATAATAGGCGAATGGGCTAAATGGGGCAATGGCTGTAATTATTAACTAGTATAGCAAGGATGCTGCAGCATAATTACAATATAAAATGATCCCGTCTCAGTATTAGGCAACAAAGTAGAATCTGCGAAAGTTATATATCATGGAAACATACAAAACGGTCACTAAACCAGCAGACATGTAAAAGCACAGGAGATGAAAGTATTAAACCGGCCAAGCCTCAGTTAACAACGAAGATATTTTGGAGCGTAAGAGTATGAAAAATATTAGTCGGGCCAGGCCCTCCTCCCCCGCAGAGTCTTAAAGACAACAGTCCCTCCATCGTACACCCAAGGACATGCACATAGGAGCCGAAAGTACATGGACAAGAGATCCAGGAGTGTCCCATCAATCCAGAAATATGGAAATAGATGTAAGGAGTAGGTGCAGAGGGGTTTTCGTAGCTGTAGTGTCACTGCGAGAGTCGTACAACGGAGCTCCGAAGAGGCCGCAACAGCTGGTACCGTAACAGTAGCAGAGGCAGTGTTAGAAGCCTCTATTTGGCAGGTTGGATCCATTGTTGCAGCTGCAGAACTGATTTTTATAGATTCCTCATCTGCAGGAGTTGAAAAGAGAGTAGTGGATGAAGAAGACACTACCTCCCTGACAGGAGGGTCCTGTTGCCAATCTAGCGCAGATGACACAGAGGTCATATTTTCAGGAGTTATAGGTGCAGCCACCATAGTATCAAGTTTGGCAAGTAGCCTCTGAGTGGAGGAATTGATGGCCTGGAGGATTTGTTGCACAAAGCCTGACATCCTAGAAAGTTAGATGATACTCAATATGGAAAGCAATGGCAAAATGGTGGTGGCTAGCACACCACCAGTGTGTACCATAGGTGTCAGCAGGATATTGTCCAAATTACCTTGTAGCACTAAAGGATCTGGCTAGTATGAGATTTTATATCACTCTCAGAGCAGTGACAGTTATAAATCAAGACTTGCTACAAGCGGTGTTAATGTATTCACAGTAAATGCAGGCAGTCCCAGACTCAAACACAGGAGAGGTAGATTATGATGGCAGACCTGCTGGGACCCCCCCGGCCAAGATGGCTGACCAGCAAATTCAGGCGCCGTGACGCGCTGTAGATCCCAGCAGCCTGGAGGGCAGGACGGGGGTGGCAGGAGGCGCCCTTCCAGGCGCACAGCAAACGGGGGAGAGAGGGCGGCCAAACAGACTCACCCGGACAGGCAGCACACACACAGTAGCCCGGCGGCGTCCCTCCGCAGTAGCGCGCCTCCTGTCCGTGAAGAGGAAGACACGCAGGGCACACACGACAGCGGCACCTGGCAGGGGAAAGAAAATGGCGTCCGCGGCGCCCTGCGTGACCTCCGGCAGGCTCCCTCGGCTGTAAGTCAGGCCGCACACCAGGTACAGGAACGAGATGGGGCTTAATCTGTTCTGGGGATATTCCCCCACCAGCAGTGTGGTCCAGGAGCAGTATAAGTGCATGCAGGATATAGATACAGGATATCGGGGACGGAGAGCTCAGGTTGGAAGCAGCTACTCCATGTCCGCCGAAGCCACGCCCCTCTCGGGCACACTATTTTATTCTCCCACCATGCCCTAGTGGATGTTAGGGCATGAACTACTGCCTGTCGGCTCAAAAAACTGTAAAAGAAAACATGTCGACCTTCCGACCTAACCCATGTCGACCTAGCACTGTGTCGACCTAAACCCATGTCGACCTTGATACCTGTCGACCTTCACCCATGTCGACCTAGACACCTGTCAACCTAAGTGCTGTCAACAATGCGACCGTATCCCCCTGTGACTGATTTCCCCTTATACAGCAATGGTTGCATTTCTGGAAGTTTTTTTGGGGAGTAGCAGCAGTCTAGTTCATCTGGCCTATAGCTACTAGTAAGCAGCCGAAAGCGCCTGAGGGGCTCCAGTGGATCCAGCAGGCAGCCATATCGGTCAGCCCCCCCCCCCCTAGCAACCATTAACATGTCAGCCCCCCCCCCCCCCCAGCAACCATTAACATGTCAGCCCCCCTGCACCCATTAACATGTCAGCCCCTCCAAGCACCCATTGAGAGGTCAGCCCCTCCAAGCACCCATTGAGAGGTCAGCCCCCAGCACACATCAACATGTAGTCTCCCCTAGCACACATTACCATGTCACCCCCACAACACCCATTAAAATGTCACTAACACCTGCACACATGTCAGCCCCCTCCCCCCTCCCAGAACACATTAAAATGTCTCTCCCCTGGGCCTCACCCTCCCAGAACACATTACCATGACATTATTAACCCCCTGGACATATTAACATGTCACTTACTCCCTCCCCAGCACATATATCACATACCTGAGAGCTGGTATTGCTGGCTGCAGTGCTCCTCCAGTGCACACAGCCACCCACGTGTGCAGAATGCTCAGCACTGCAGAGGCAGAGCACAGGAAGTCTTACTATCGGGTTGTTGCTAAGGAAGGGGAGGAAAGTGGGCGGCACTAAACACACAGCTGAGGAAAAAGAGGAGGGACTCGGGAGAGTGATGCTGCTGCTGCCTGTAACTAGGGATGACCATCGGTACAGAGGCCATCAATGGTTGCCATCGATGGCGATTCTGCACCCAGCCATTGATAGTGGCAAACTATTTAATGGATAACCATCGATAGTTTTAGCTATCGATGGTCAGCCATTATATGTGACTGAATGGCCCGTGGGCCAATCAGTACTCGTCGTTGGGACTTCTGGGTGTCAGGGGGGAGAGAGCTATGCTCCGTGATCCATGCACCTTGAGAAAAAAAAAAAAAAAAAAGGAAACATCGTCACACGCCGGGTTGCCTGTGGAAGTCCCGAGCAGCTGCCCCCGGGGCTCATTACTCAGCTGCCCTGGGGGTTTCTTACCTGGCCCCACAGCCAGGGAGAGGCTCCGGGCACGGTGCCTCACTGTGCTTAGCACACTATTCTACTCCCAATCCAGGAGCATTGGGATGGTAAAGTATGAAAAAGTGTTTTGGGGAAAAAGTGCTTGAAAACGCATGTGTAGGCATATTTAACATCAAGATTTTAACCATGTCTGTCTTTTCAACATGTCGGCATAATTAATGTCGGTATAATAACCGTTTCGGTATTTTGACTGTCGGTCAATGGGCATTGGTATAACAACATAACAACAGTTGGTCAAATGTTCGTCGGTAAATTGACTGCATCCCTATAAAACACCTAGTTTGACTGAGACTTTTTTCACCATGAAGATGCCGATTTGGGTCGACACAAGCTGTTCGCATTTAAAAAAAAAAAAAGGTGAAAGTTCTTTACCATCCAAGTGGACATAGGGCGGTATTCAATGAGAATTATCACCGGCCACGGCGAATCAAGTTTTTTATTCGCCGACAATTCGCCGGCTTTTAGCGGCGATTCTCCAAGCATGGCTATTCGTCGGGACTCGACGAGTCAGCCTATTCAACGTGGCTGAGATTCACCGCCCCCAACGGTGAATCTCAGCCTATCTGGCGTATCAGGTGACTGGGGGAGGGCGGGAGCATGTATTCCCGCTCTTCCTCGCTCATATCAGCGAGTTTCCTGCTGCGTACATTCGCCATTAGTTTTCAGCAGGGGTGGAGTGCTGCATGCTAATGGTTCTCCCAGGACCCAAGCACCCGTGGAGAGAGCAGAGTGTATTTTTTCTTTTCTTTTGCAGGTGAGTATTGTGATGCACTAATATTGCACTTGCTATGGGGGTTTGCTTTAAGTTTTTTATTTTAACATGTGCTTGGTGCAATGTGCAGCCATGCTGCATGCTTTTAAGGGGAGCTGGGGTGTTGTGTGGGGTGCCATTCATTCTTTGGGCGTGTTTGTGTGTCCCCATTTCAAAATGACTGCAGCCCAAAAAAAAAGACATAAAAAAAAAAACTGCAGCCATTTTGAAATGGGGGCCCTGGGTCACGCCCCAAAGCATGTCGGGATCCCCCTCACCACACTCCAGCTTCCCTGAAAGGCATGCCTGCACTGCGCACCCCTTTTGGGTTTTGTCTCACCCCTAAATGTCATTTTGCATATTTGCCAGTTGTTGTTTTTTTCTTCCCATTAGTTGTTGGGGTGCAATGTGCAGCCATGCTGAATGCTTTTTAGGGGAGCTGGGGTGTTGTGTGGGGTGCAATGTGCAGCCATGCCCACTCTCTGACCCTTGCAGCTGCACACTTGCTGATGGGGCTGACAGGCTGTCCTCACTGACCAGTGCTCTCTGCATGCTGCCAGTCTGTGCCCCCCCATACACTTTAGGGCACACTGCTTTCCCCAGCCTTCAGGGTTCTGCCAGCTTCAGCATTCACCAGTCAACAACTACACACTTCTCACTCTGCTCTCCTGTCTCAGTCAGACTCCCAGGGAGAGATTCCATCCAGGATTTCCCACCTTTTTCTGCAAACTTGTCAGTTCTGTAACAATGTTTCTTTTTGCAAACTGACCTGCCTTGCTGTGAGCTGAGCTGTTAACCCCTTTTGTGCTGCAAGCTATATAAGCTCAGTTCTGTGCAACTCAAGTAGTACTTTTTAATACACAGTCATGCTGGCACCTGTAGTGCCACAGCTACTTTATGCTTTTTACAGTGTTTCCATTACTTTATGCTGCTGGCACTTGTGCCCCAGCTTGTGGGGTGCCACATTCACCGGTATAGTATACCCGCACCTTCTTCGAGCACTGCTTCTTTTTTTTTGGCATACGCATATTGAAGCTGGGCAGAGAGGGGCAGAGAGGGATGTGCTGCCTGGCTGTCTAAAGAGCGGGTCTGCAGCAGCTGCTGGGAAAAGTGTCAGCCGGACAGAAGAGGTGGACTGCCTGTCGCCTGCCTTTATAAGTTCAGTTCTAAGCAGCAGTTTGAAATGTTGCGCCAGTCCGGCAGTCTATAGGAGCTTGCGGCCTGGCAGCCAATCATGAGACACCACTGCCACTCCTGATTGGCTGCCAGCTCCTATTGGCTGGTGACCCAGCGCGAGATTTCAAACTGCTGCATACCCGCTCTAAAGACAGCCAAGCAGCCGACCAATTCTGCCTGGCAGTCACACTGTTTCACTGCAGCAACTGCGGACCCGCTATTTAGACAGCCGGGCAGCACACCGCTTTCTGCCCGGCTGTCAGACTGCTTCCCCCTGGCTAGGAGCATGTAAACCCCCTTGGCATCGAGTATGAAGACCCTTGCATCAAGCTTATGTGCCATAATATGTAATGGGTATCTCAGTGTGTGGCATATCTGTAATGAGCATCACGGTGTGTAGCATATGTATAATGGGCATCAAAGTGTTCGGCATATGTATAATGGCCATCACGGTGTGGGGCATATATATTTAATGGGCATCACGGTGTACTGCATATGTAGAATGGGCTTCACAGTGTTCGGCATATGTATAATGGGCATTATACATATGCCACGTACCATGATGCCCAATATACAGTACATATGTGGCCGTCTCTGTGTCCCTGCTGTCACTCTGTGTTCCCACTGTCTCTCTGCTGTCACTCTCCCTGTCCCTTTGTCCTTGCTGTCCTTGAATTTTGGCTCATACTGTGTGGCACAATGTGTAAGGGCACTAGTACTAGATAGTATAGGGAGTCCTACTATTGTGGTGTATGTGATGTGGTACACTTCACTGAAAGACATGCCCCCTTTTCCAGTGGCCATACCCCTTTTCCAAAGCGCACACAAAACTAATGCCCCTTTCCCACTGCAGGCTTTATGCAGTAAAATGCCGTTTTTTTAGCCTTTTTAAACGGTTAGAGCTGCAGTGGGAAAGCTCCAGGTTGCTTTACACGGGTAACAAATACCGGTATTTGTTAACTGGGTAAAAAGCAGTGTTTTTACCGTGTAAGAGCCATTTTTTTGGCAGTGGGAAAGGGGTAGCCCTTTACCCGTTAAAAAAAAACCGGCATGGGGTCCCCCCCCCCACTGCTGTAACCAGCACCAGGCTGAAGGAGCCGGGGCTGGTATTAAAAAAATCAGGAAACCCGACAAATAGGGGTTCCCTGATTTTTTACAACCAGCCCCAGGCTCCAGGTCCGGGGCTGTTTCCCAAAATACGGGGGACAAAATGACTAGGGGTCCCCCGTATTTTAAGAACTAGCCCCAGGCACAACCAGCCAGCAGGGTAATGCCACAGCCGGGGGACACTTATTATATAAGGTCCCGCGGCCAAAGCATTAACCCTACCGACCAGTCAGCCTGGCCAGGGGCCCTGGGGGAGTGGGGACCCCCCCAATGAAGGGGGCCCCCCCCCCCCTCCAGGACTTACCTGACGAGGCTGAAGCCTGGTGCTATCCCCGATGCCTCTGGGCGGTGGGCATCGGGCTGATGGAATGGTGTAAAAAATAGAATAAAAACTATTGTCTTTTACTGGTGAACTATGAGTCCCAGCAAGCCTCCACCGCAAGCTGGGACTTGGAGAACCACAAGTCCCAGCCTGCGGGGCATTAAAGGGCCCGCTGGGTCTTGTAGTTCCACAGTAAAAGAAATCGTACAATAAACACACTGACACACGTGAAAAATAAAAGTTTAATACATCCATAACACATACATACTGATACTTACCTATCTTGAGCCCGTAGGTAGCCCTGGTCCTGATGTCCTGGTCTGTGTCTGTATCCATGTCGGCATCCCTGTCGGCATCCCTGTCGGCATCCCTGTCGGCGATGGCGTCGGCGGTCCGGAGTCCGAAGAAATCCATGTGGGAACCTATGGAAGGAGACCATACTCACCTGTCCCAGCGCGACGTAGTCCAGGTAAGGGTCTTGGCAAAAAAAAAAAACCGACACGCGAAACCAGCCCGGACAGCAGGGAGCCGCACGGTGTTTGTGTACATCGTGCGGCTCCGCCTCCCGAATGCCGCTATTGGCCGCCTTGCGGCCTAGCGGCTCCTGTATGGTTAGGGAGAGGCCAAGGTGGATTAGGGATAGGCAGTACTGGGGGTAGGGAAGGGGTATAGAAGCTACTAGGTTTAGAAGTGTACATACATTGCACTTTAAGCTGGCATATTGAAAGTTATTTCCAGTGCTGCTGCAGGCACCATTGACATCACCTCTATACCCCATGCACGGCCAGCAGCAGGAACCGGGGCAGCCTCTGGGAAGAGAGCACCATCCTGACACACAAACATATGAGGGTGCCCTAAATGAGCGCCAGTTACCCCATCTTCTGACCCGAAACCAAGCAAAACACATCTTACCAGATGCTAGAACTGCAGCCAGGAGAGGACACTGAAGCGCGAGGATGGCAGTGGGTCACAACCATTATCTTGAAGGTCACGACGGGTGCTTTTTGATGGCCGCTCCTCCTGGGCTTTGCGCGTGTGATAGCTTGGTTGGTCTCTAGGACAGGAAGGGTGGAGTCTGCACTGCAGCAGCAAGTTCTGCTGCCCAGGAGACACGCTGCTGCTGTGGGAGATGAAAAAGGATGATGGGGGACATGCTCAATATGTACAAGTATATCAAGGGCCAATATAAGGAACTGTCACACACCCTATTTTCTACTAGAAAGGAATCTAGGACGCGAGGGCATGAGTATAGATTAGAAGAAAAAAGATTTCATTCAGCTAGTAGAAAGAATTTCTTTACGGTCAGAACAGTCAAACTCTGGAACTCTCTTCCCAGAGAGGTGGTAACGGCTGGCTCATTAAATGCGTTCAAGGCAAAGTTGGACAATCATTTACTGGAGAAAACATCCATGGGTACAAATAAGAAATATAATTTGTCTGTAAAATACCAGAACCTACCAAATCAGCAATGGATATCTATACCAGGTTGAACTAGATGGACGCAAGTCTTTTTTCAGCCTTACCTACTATGAAACTATCATAGGTCAGGGTGCTCTGGTGCTGCTGCCAGCAACTCAGGGCAAACAATTGGGGTGCAGGAGCATAACTAGAACCTTGTGGGTCCCATTGCAAAATATATAAAGGGTCCGATTCTCTCTCTCTCTCTGACACTTTATTTTTCTTTCCATCACTGTCTCTCTATTTCTCTCTCCTTCACACCCCCACTCTCTCCATAGCGTTTCGCTGTCTCGCTCCGCTCTTTCCTTCATACTCACCAATCAGGATTCTAGCTGTCAGTATTACGGCATTGGCATCCTAACTCATTTCAAGTTCAGCGGCCGCTCTTCTAAAGGCATTAGGGATGCTAGTGACGCTATACTGAATGCTGGCATCCAGGGACCAGGGGCTAATAGATAGCAGACACACAGGGCATACATGCACACATACCATACACACATACCATACACGCACATACCATACATATATATATACACAAACAGGACATACATGCACACATACCATATATACAGACACACATCACAAACACACACATATACCATACAGACACACATAATATACACGCACATACCATACATACATACAAACAGAACATACATGCACACTACAGTAATCACACGCATGCCATACATACACACAGGACATGCCATACAGACACGCACACGCACATACCATTCACACACAGGACATTAAAGCACACATACCTTAGACACAAAGGACATACACGGACACACACATGGCATACTGGTACAGATACCATACATGCACACACACAGCATATTTACATATACACACACACATACAGCATACACACATGGCATACGACCACAGATACCATACAACATGCACACATACAGCATATTTATAAACATACACACGCTATAGACACACAGAGCATACACAAAAAGTATACATACATACACACATACAGCATACTTACAAACACCAATACTAAAGCAAATAACCCCCACAAGCAATGGAGGGCACCCAGTTTCCATATACCCAGTCCTCCCCCTTCCCACTGCAGCTACCAAGACATAGTACTCACTGGGCCACCAGCTTACATTAATGGTGCCCACACTTTTCTTCCCCTGTCCATGCCCCTGCAACTGGCACCCACAACAAGGGACACAAACCTGTAAAATCAGCATGTCACCTATTCATAGCTCCGTGTATCAGGCAGCCCCATGTCCTGAGACAGAGAGAGGAGCTTCTTCCTGACAGCCGAGGAGCTCAGCTGTGCGCTGCAGCGCCACCTACAGGCGGCTCAACAGTATATACCCAGCTTCCTCCCAGCAGCAGAGCACTGAGCAGAGCTCGGCTTTGAGAGTGCCGTGACCCTGCTGCGCCCCAGTGACACCGGCTCCCCCCCGCGATGGCTGGGGCTGCCTTACCATAGCTACGCCCCTGTATATATACACGCCGCACTACATGACTATCTCCCTCCATGCTGTACTACATTACATCCCGCTACACACTGCACTACATCACTACATTACATAATCATCATTACAATAAATACCCAGTATTTCATTTATTTTATTTTGATTAAGTTACTTATAGAGCGCAGCATATTCCGTTGCGCTTTACAAAAGGAGATAGTGATACAACAAACAGGGACTTTTAAGACAGTCAAAAGGTAGGAGGGCCCTGCTCGCAAGCTTACAATCTATAGGGAAATAGGCATTGATACATAAGGATAGATACTGTATTCTTTATTGCCTCGATTCCACCAGAATGCAAGGTTCTGTGACTGGTTCTGGAATTTGATAAGCTTGCCTGAAGAGATGAGTTTTCAGGCAACGCTTATAGGTTTGGAAACTATAAGCGTCAGTAACAATCAGATCTGC
This sequence comes from Crinia signifera, assembly GCF_055691185.1. Classification (NCBI taxonomy): domain Eukaryota; kingdom Metazoa; phylum Chordata; class Amphibia; order Anura; family Myobatrachidae; genus Crinia; species Crinia signifera. Next base: position 139,527 of record NW_028142075.1, on the reverse strand, counting down.
AGCATATGACATTCACCATAACCCAGTAACAATCAGATCTGCAGACACCAGCAGTGTTGTATAAGGGGGAAGTGCAGAGACGCGCAGTCATTAAGTCGACACCGTTGGGTCGACAGGTCGGAAAGGTCAACATGGTTTTTTACCCGAATGTCGACACTGTGAACATGAACACAGTTGGAAGTCAACCGAAGCCCTTGCGATGCTTCGGGCACACTATTTTTTTTTAATTCAATAATTTTTATTGAAATTTTTAGTAATGCAACATAAACTCCCGTTACAGGCAATAGTTTGTAGACACAGACAGTGAAATCCAGTTTAGTACATGATACTAAATACAAAAAAGTGCAGCTAGGGTAACGTTGATACTGCAATGATGCATGAAAGCAAGGGTAAAAATAAGGGTATTGTTTGTGGACATAGAAAGTAAAAAAAAAAAAAAAAAACTCTCTAATGCAGGATATATCGAGCCCTATTGCCCAAAGGCGCCATCTGGGTTCTAGGTACTACCGAGTATATGACACATATACATACAGAGTGAAATACCACACCACAATATAATAAAAAGTATGACAGAGCGGATATAGTCTGATAGGACAGTATATTTCCCAGCTAAGAAGTTACTAGACTAGGAGAAATTATTATTGCAGAATTGTAGGTCTGGTCAGACAAGGGGAGTAAAATAAAATGTAAAAATAAGTAACCCACTATCTTGAATATAATACCTAACCTACCCAAAGCAAAACCCCCCCAAAAACCCAAAATAAACCTTCCCAAAATACCCCCACCCTGTATGACCTAACCCCAACCTAGGTATACCTGGATCCCGAACAACCTACCCTCCTCTTCCCAACTGTCTATACTACTATTACTAAGAGGGGATAAATTAGTGGCCTTCAGCTTATATTAGCTAACCTAGCCTAAAATCCTAATTCACCCCTTCCCCCCCCCCCCCCCATATGGTCGGATAATAGGCGAATGGGCTAAATGGGGCAATGGCTGTAATTATTAACTAGTATAGCAAGGATGCTGCAGCATAATTACAATATAAAATGATCCCGTCTCAGTATTAGGCAACAAAGTAGAATCTGCGAAAGTTATATATCATGGAAACATACAAAACGGTCACTAAACCAGCAGACATGTAAAAGCACAGGAGATGAAAGTATTAAACCGGCCAAGCCTCAGTTAACAACGAAGATATTTTGGAGCGTAAGAGTATGAAAAATATTAGTCGGGCCAGGCCCTCCTCCCCCGCAGAGTCTTAAAGACAACAGTCCCTCCATCGTACACCCAAGGACATGCACATAGGAGCCGAAAGTACATGGACAAGAGATCCAGGAGTGTCCCATCAATCCAGAAATATGGAAATAGATGTAAGGAGTAGGTGCAGAGGGGTTTTCGTAGCTGTAGTGTCACTGCGAGAGTCGTACAACGGAGCTCCGAAGAGGCCGCAACAGCTGGTACCGTAACAGTAGCAGAGGCAGTGTTAGAAGCCTCTATTTGGCAGGTTGGATCCATTGTTGCAGCTGCAGAACTGATTTTTATAGATTCCTCATCTGCAGGAGTTGAAAAGAGAGTAGTGGATGAAGAAGACACTACCTCCCTGACAGGAGGGTCCTGTTGCCAATCTAGCGCAGATGACACAGAGGTCATATTTTCAGGAGTTATAGGTGCAGCCACCATAGTATCAAGTTTGGCAAGTAGCCTCTGAGTGGAGGAATTGATGGCCTGGAGGATTTGTTGCACAAAGCCTGACATCCTAGAAAGTTAGATGATACTCAATATGGAAAGCAATGGCAAAATGGTGGTGGCTAGCACACCACCAGTGTGTACCATAGGTGTCAGCAGGATATTGTCCAAATTACCTTGTAGCACTAAAGGATCTGGCTAGTATGAGATTTTATATCACTCTCAGAGCAGTGACAGTTATAAATCAAGACTTGCTACAAGCGGTGTTAATGTATTCACAGTAAATGCAGGCAGTCCCAGACTCAAACACAGGAGAGGTAGATTATGATGGCAGACCTGCTGGGACCCCCCCGGCCAAGATGGCTGACCAGCAAATTCAGGCGCCGTGACGCGCTGTAGATCCCAGCAGCCTGGAGGGCAGGACGGGGGTGGCAGGAGGCGCCCTTCCAGGCGCACAGCAAACGGGGGAGAGAGGGCGGCCAAACAGACTCACCCGGACAGGCAGCACACACACAGTAGCCCGGCGGCGTCCCTCCGCAGTAGCGCGCCTCCTGTCCGTGAAGAGGAAGACACGCAGGGCACACACGACAGCGGCACCTGGCAGGGGAAAGAAAATGGCGTCCGCGGCGCCCTGCGTGACCTCCGGCAGGCTCCCTCGGCTGTAAGTCAGGCCGCACACCAGGTACAGGAACGAGATGGGGCTTAATCTGTTCTGGGGATATTCCCCCACCAGCAGTGTGGTCCAGGAGCAGTATAAGTGCATGCAGGATATAGATACAGGATATCGGGGACGGAGAGCTCAGGTTGGAAGCAGCTACTCCATGTCCGCCGAAGCCACGCCCCTCTCGGGCACACTATTTTATTCTCCCACCATGCCCTAGTGGATGTTAGGGCATGAACTACTGCCTGTCGGCTCAAAAAACTGTAAAAGAAAACATGTCGACCTTCCGACCTAACCCATGTCGACCTAGCACTGTGTCGACCTAAACCCATGTCGACCTTGATACCTGTCGACCTTCACCCATGTCGACCTAGACACCTGTCAACCTAAGTGCTGTCAACAATGCGACCGTATCCCCCTGTGACTGATTTCCCCTTATACAGCAATGGTTGCATTTCTGGAAGTTTTTTTGGGGAGTAGCAGCAGTCTAGTTCATCTGGCCTATAGCTACTAGTAAGCAGCCGAAAGCGCCTGAGGGGCTCCAGTGGATCCAGCAGGCAGCCATATCGGTCAGCCCCCCCCCCCTAGCAACCATTAACATGTCAGCCCCCCCCCCCCCCCAGCAACCATTAACATGTCAGCCCCCCTGCACCCATTAACATGTCAGCCCCTCCAAGCACCCATTGAGAGGTCAGCCCCTCCAAGCACCCATTGAGAGGTCAGCCCCCAGCACACATCAACATGTAGTCTCCCCTAGCACACATTACCATGTCACCCCCACAACACCCATTAAAATGTCACTAACACCTGCACACATGTCAGCCCCCTCCCCCCTCCCAGAACACATTAAAATGTCTCTCCCCTGGGCCTCACCCTCCCAGAACACATTACCATGACATTATTAACCCCCTGGACATATTAACATGTCACTTACTCCCTCCCCAGCACATATATCACATACCTGAGAGCTGGTATTGCTGGCTGCAGTGCTCCTCCAGTGCACACAGCCACCCACGTGTGCAGAATGCTCAGCACTGCAGAGGCAGAGCACAGGAAGTCTTACTATCGGGTTGTTGCTAAGGAAGGGGAGGAAAGTGGGCGGCACTAAACACACAGCTGAGGAAAAAGAGGAGGGACTCGGGAGAGTGATGCTGCTGCTGCCTGTAACTAGGGATGACCATCGGTACAGAGGCCATCAATGGTTGCCATCGATGGCGATTCTGCACCCAGCCATTGATAGTGGCAAACTATTTAATGGATAACCATCGATAGTTTTAGCTATCGATGGTCAGCCATTATATGTGACTGAATGGCCCGTGGGCCAATCAGTACTCGTCGTTGGGACTTCTGGGTGTCAGGGGGGAGAGAGCTATGCTCCGTGATCCATGCACCTTGAGAAAAAAAAAAAAAAAAAAGGAAACATCGTCACACGCCGGGTTGCCTGTGGAAGTCCCGAGCAGCTGCCCCCGGGGCTCATTACTCAGCTGCCCTGGGGGTTTCTTACCTGGCCCCACAGCCAGGGAGAGGCTCCGGGCACGGTGCCTCACTGTGCTTAGCACACTATTCTACTCCCAATCCAGGAGCATTGGGATGGTAAAGTATGAAAAAGTGTTTTGGGGAAAAAGTGCTTGAAAACGCATGTGTAGGCATATTTAACATCAAGATTTTAACCATGTCTGTCTTTTCAACATGTCGGCATAATTAATGTCGGTATAATAACCGTTTCGGTATTTTGACTGTCGGTCAATGGGCATTGGTATAACAACATAACAACAGTTGGTCAAATGTTCGTCGGTAAATTGACTGCATCCCTATAAAACACCTAGTTTGACTGAGACTTTTTTCACCATGAAGATGCCGATTTGGGTCGACACAAGCTGTTCGCATTTAAAAAAAAAAAAAGGTGAAAGTTCTTTACCATCCAAGTGGACATAGGGCGGTATTCAATGAGAATTATCACCGGCCACGGCGAATCAAGTTTTTTATTCGCCGACAATTCGCCGGCTTTTAGCGGCGATTCTCCAAGCATGGCTATTCGTCGGGACTCGACGAGTCAGCCTATTCAACGTGGCTGAGATTCACCGCCCCCAACGGTGAATCTCAGCCTATCTGGCGTATCAGGTGACTGGGGGAGGGCGGGAGCATGTATTCCCGCTCTTCCTCGCTCATATCAGCGAGTTTCCTGCTGCGTACATTCGCCATTAGTTTTCAGCAGGGGTGGAGTGCTGCATGCTAATGGTTCTCCCAGGACCCAAGCACCCGTGGAGAGAGCAGAGTGTATTTTTTCTTTTCTTTTGCAGGTGAGTATTGTGATGCACTAATATTGCACTTGCTATGGGGGTTTGCTTTAAGTTTTTTATTTTAACATGTGCTTGGTGCAATGTGCAGCCATGCTGCATGCTTTTAAGGGGAGCTGGGGTGTTGTGTGGGGTGCCATTCATTCTTTGGGCGTGTTTGTGTGTCCCCATTTCAAAATGACTGCAGCCCAAAAAAAAAGACATAAAAAAAAAAACTGCAGCCATTTTGAAATGGGGGCCCTGGGTCACGCCCCAAAGCATGTCGGGATCCCCCTCACCACACTCCAGCTTCCCTGAAAGGCATGCCTGCACTGCGCACCCCTTTTGGGTTTTGTCTCACCCCTAAATGTCATTTTGCATATTTGCCAGTTGTTGTTTTTTTCTTCCCATTAGTTGTTGGGGTGCAATGTGCAGCCATGCTGAATGCTTTTTAGGGGAGCTGGGGTGTTGTGTGGGGTGCAATGTGCAGCCATGCCCACTCTCTGACCCTTGCAGCTGCACACTTGCTGATGGGGCTGACAGGCTGTCCTCACTGACCAGTGCTCTCTGCATGCTGCCAGTCTGTGCCCCCCCATACACTTTAGGGCACACTGCTTTCCCCAGCCTTCAGGGTTCTGCCAGCTTCAGCATTCACCAGTCAACAACTACACACTTCTCACTCTGCTCTCCTGTCTCAGTCAGACTCCCAGGGAGAGATTCCATCCAGGATTTCCCACCTTTTTCTGCAAACTTGTCAGTTCTGTAACAATGTTTCTTTTTGCAAACTGACCTGCCTTGCTGTGAGCTGAGCTGTTAACCCCTTTTGTGCTGCAAGCTATATAAGCTCAGTTCTGTGCAACTCAAGTAGTACTTTTTAATACACAGTCATGCTGGCACCTGTAGTGCCACAGCTACTTTATGCTTTTTACAGTGTTTCCATTACTTTATGCTGCTGGCACTTGTGCCCCAGCTTGTGGGGTGCCACATTCACCGGTATAGTATACCCGCACCTTCTTCGAGCACTGCTTCTTTTTTTTTGGCATACGCATATTGAAGCTGGGCAGAGAGGGGCAGAGAGGGATGTGCTGCCTGGCTGTCTAAAGAGCGGGTCTGCAGCAGCTGCTGGGAAAAGTGTCAGCCGGACAGAAGAGGTGGACTGCCTGTCGCCTGCCTTTATAAGTTCAGTTCTAAGCAGCAGTTTGAAATGTTGCGCCAGTCCGGCAGTCTATAGGAGCTTGCGGCCTGGCAGCCAATCATGAGACACCACTGCCACTCCTGATTGGCTGCCAGCTCCTATTGGCTGGTGACCCAGCGCGAGATTTCAAACTGCTGCATACCCGCTCTAAAGACAGCCAAGCAGCCGACCAATTCTGCCTGGCAGTCACACTGTTTCACTGCAGCAACTGCGGACCCGCTATTTAGACAGCCGGGCAGCACACCGCTTTCTGCCCGGCTGTCAGACTGCTTCCCCCTGGCTAGGAGCATGTAAACCCCCTTGGCATCGAGTATGAAGACCCTTGCATCAAGCTTATGTGCCATAATATGTAATGGGTATCTCAGTGTGTGGCATATCTGTAATGAGCATCACGGTGTGTAGCATATGTATAATGGGCATCAAAGTGTTCGGCATATGTATAATGGCCATCACGGTGTGGGGCATATATATTTAATGGGCATCACGGTGTACTGCATATGTAGAATGGGCTTCACAGTGTTCGGCATATGTATAATGGGCATTATACATATGCCACGTACCATGATGCCCAATATACAGTACATATGTGGCCGTCTCTGTGTCCCTGCTGTCACTCTGTGTTCCCACTGTCTCTCTGCTGTCACTCTCCCTGTCCCTTTGTCCTTGCTGTCCTTGAATTTTGGCTCATACTGTGTGGCACAATGTGTAAGGGCACTAGTACTAGATAGTATAGGGAGTCCTACTATTGTGGTGTATGTGATGTGGTACACTTCACTGAAAGACATGCCCCCTTTTCCAGTGGCCATACCCCTTTTCCAAAGCGCACACAAAACTAATGCCCCTTTCCCACTGCAGGCTTTATGCGGTAAAATGCCGTTTTTTTAGCCTTTTTAAACGGTTAGAGCTGCAGTGGGAAAGCTCCAGGTTGCTTTACACGGGTAACAAATACCGGTATTTGTTAACTGGGTAAAAAGCAGTGTTTTTACCGTGTAAGAGCCATTTTTTTGGCAGTGGGAAAGGGGAAGCCCTTTACCCGTTAAAAAAAAAACGGCATGGGGTCCCCCCCCCCACTGCCGTAACCAGCACCAGGCTGAAGGAGCCGGGGCTGGTATTAAAAAAATCAGGAAACCCGACAAATAGGGGTTCCCTGATTTTTTACAACCAGCCCCAGGCTCCAGGTCCGGGGCTGTTTCCCAAAATACGGGGGACAAAATGACTAGGGGTCCCCCGTATTTTAAGAACTAGCCCCAGGCACAACCAGCCAGCAGGGTAATGCCACAGCCGGGGGACACTTATTATATAAGGTCCCGCGGCCAAAGCATTAACCCTACCGACCAGTCAGCCTGGCCAGGGGCCCTGGGGGAGTGGGGACCCCCCCAATGAAGGGGGCCCCCCCCCCCCCCTCCAGGACTTACCTGACGAGGCTGAAGCCTGGTGCTATCCCCGATGCCTCTGGGCGGTGGGCATCGGGCTGATGGAATGGTGTAAAAAATAGAATAAAAACTATTGTCTTTTACTGGTGAACTATGAGTCCCAGCAAGCCTCCACCGCAAGCTGGGACTTGGAGAACCACAAGTCCCAGCCTGCGGGGCATTAAAGGGCCCGCTGGGTCTTGTAGTTCCACAGTAAAAGAAATAGTACAATAAACACACTGACACACGTGAAAAATAAAAGTTTAATACATCCATAACACATACATACTGATACTTACCTATCTTGAGCCCGTAGGTAGCCCTGGTCCTGATGTCCTGGTCTGTGTCTGTATCCATGTCGGCATCCCTGTCGGCATCCCTGTCGGCGATGGCGTCGGCGGTCCGGAGTCCGAAGAAATCCATGTGGGAACCTATGGAAGGAAACCATACTCACCTGTCCCAGCGCGACGTAGTCCAGGTAAGGGTCTTGGCAAAAAAAACAAACCGACACGCGAAACCAGCCCGGACAGCAGGGAGCCGCACGGTGTTTGTGTACATCGTGCGGCTCCGCCTCCCGAATGCCGCTATTGGCCGCCTTGCGGCCTAGCGGCTCCTGTATGGTTAGGGAGAGGCCAAGGTGGATTAGGGATAGGCAGTACTGGGGGTAGGGAAGGGGTATAGAAGCTACTAGGTTTAGAAGTGTACATACATTGCACTTTAAGCTGGCATATTGAAAGTTATTTCCAGTGCTGCTGCAGGCACCATTGACATCACCTCTATACCCCATGCACGGCCAGCAGCAGGAACCGGGGCAGCCTCTGGGAAGAGGCAAATGCGTTCAAGGCAAAGTTGGACAATCATTTACTGGAGAAAACATCCATGGGTACAAATAAGAAATATAATTTGTCTGTAAAATACCAGAACCTACCAAATCAGCAATGGATATCTATACCAGGTTGAACTAGATGGACGCAAGTCTTTTTTCAGCCTTACCTACTATGAAACTATCATAGGTCAGGGTGCTCTGGTGCTGCTGCCAGCAACTCAGGGCAAACAATTGGGGTGCAGGAGCATAACTAGAACCTTGTGGGTCCCATTGCAAAATATATAAAGGGTCCGATTCTCTCTCTCTCTCTCTGACACTTTATTTTTCTTTCCATCACTGTCTCTCTATTTCTCTCTCCTTCACACCCCCACTCTCTCCATAGCGTTTCGCTGTCTCGCTCCGCTCTTTCCTTCATACTCACCAATCAGGATTCTAGCTGTCAGTATTACGGCATTGGCATCCTAACTCATTTCAAGTTCAGCGGCCGCTCTTCTAAAGGCATTAGGGATGCTAGTGACGCTATACTGAATGCTGGCATCCAGGGACCAGGGGCTAATAGATAGCAGACACACAGGGCATACATGCACACATACCATACACACATACCATACACGCACATACCATACATATATATATACAAACAGGACATACATGCACACATACCATATATACAGACACACATCACAAACACACACATATACCATACAGACACACATAATATACACGCACATACCATACATACATACAAACAGAACATACATGCACACTACAGTAATCACACGCATGCCATACATACACACAGGACATGCCATACAGACACGCACACGCACATACCATTCACACACAGGACATTAAAGCACACATACCTTAGACACAAAGGACATACACGGACACACACATGGCATACTGGTACAGATACCATACATGCACACACACAGCATATTTACATATACACACACACATACAGCATACACACATGGCATACGACCACAGATACCATACAACATGCACACATACAGCATATTTATAAACATACACACGCTATAGACACACAGAGCATACACAAAAAGTATACATACATACACACATACAGCATACTTACAAACACCAATACTAAAGCAAATAACCCCCACAAGCAATGGAGGGCACCCAGTTTCCATATACCCAGTCCTCCCCCTTCCCACTGCAGCTACCAAGACATAGTACTCACTGGGCCACCAGCTTACATTAATGGTGCCCACACTTTTCTTCCCCTGTCCATGCCCCTGCAACTGGCACCCACAACAAGGGACACAAACCTGTAAAATCAGCATGTCACCTATTCATAGCTCCGTGTATCAGGCAGCCCCATGTCCTGAGACAGAGAGAGGAGCTTCTTCCTGACAGCCGAGGAGCTCAGCTGTGCGCTGCAGCGCCACCTACAGGCGGCTCAACAGTATATACCCAGCTTCCTCCCAGCAGCAGAGCACTGAGCAGAGCTCGGCTTTGAGAGTGCCGTGACCCTGCTGCGCCCCAGTGACACCGGCTCCCCCCCGCGATGGCTGGGGCTGCCTTACCATAGCTACGCCCCTGTATATATACACGCCGCACTACATGACTATCTCCCTCCATGCTGTACTACATTACATCCCGCTACACACTGCACTACATCACTACATTACATAATCATCATTACAATAAATACCCAGTATTTCATTTATTTTATTTTTATTAAGTTACTTATAGAGCGCAGCATATTCCGTTGCGCTTTACAAAAGGAGATAGTGATACAACAAACAGGGACTTTTAAGACAGTCAAAAGGTAGGAGGGCCCTGCTCGCAAGCTTACAATCTATAGGGAAATAGGCATTGATACATAAGGATAGATACTGTATTCTTTATTGCCTCGATTCCACCAGAATGCAAGGTTCTGTGACTGGTTCTGGAATTTGATAAGCTTGCCTGAAGAGATGAGTTTTCAGGCAACGCTTATAGGTTTGGAAACTATAAGCGTCAGTAACAATCAGATCTGCAGCATATGACATTCACCATAACCCAGTAACAATCAGATCTGCAGACACCAGCAGTGTTGTATAAGGGGGAAGTGCAGAGACGCGCAGTCATTAAGTCGACACCGTTGGGTCGACAGGTCGGAAAGGTCAACATGTTTTTTTACCCGAATGTCGACACTGTGAACATGAACACAGTTGGAAGTCAACCGAAGCCCTTGCGATGCTTCGGGCACACTATTTTTTTTTAATTCAATAATTTTTATTGAAATTTTTAGTAATACAACATAAACTCCCGTTACAGGCAATAGTTTGTAGACACAGACAGTGAAATCCAGTTTAGTACATGATACTAAATACAAAAAAGTGCAGCTAGGGTAACGTTGATACTGCAATGATGCATGAAAGCAAGGGTAAAAATAAGGGTATTGTTTGTGGACATAGAAAGTAAAAAAAAAAAAAAAAAAAAACTCTCTAATGCAGGATATATCGAGCCCTATTGCCCAAAGGCGCCATCTGGGTTCTAGGTACTACCGAGTATATGACACATATACATACAGAGTGAAATACCACACCACAATATAATAAAAAGTATGACAGAGCGGATATAGTCTGATAGGACAGTATATTTCCCAGCTAAGAAGTTACTAGACTAGGAGAAATTATTATTGCAGAATTGTAGGTCTGGTCAGACAAGGGGAGTAAAATAAAATGTAAAAATAAGTAACCCACTATCTTGAATATAATACCTAACCTACCCAAAGCAAAACCCCCCCAAAAACCCAAAATAAACCTTCCCAAAATACCCCCACCCTGTATGACCTAACCCCAACCTAGGTATACCTGGATCCCGAACAACCTACCCTCCTCTTCCCAACTGTCTATACTACTATTACTAAGAGGGGATAAATTAGTGGCCTTCAGCTTATATTAGCTAACCTAGCCTAAAATCCTAATTCACCCCTTCCCCCCACCCCCCCATCCTCCCCCCCCCCCCCATATGGTCGGATAATAGGCGAATGGGCTAAATGGGGCAATGGCTGTAATTATTAACTAGTATAGCAAGGATGCTGCAGCATAATTACAATATAAAATGATCCCGTCTCAGTATTAGGCAACAAAGTAGAATCTGCGAAAGTTATATATCATGGAAACATACAAAACGGTCACTAAACCAGCAGACATGTAAAAGCACAGGAGATGAAAGTATTAAACCGGCCAAGCCTCAGTTAACAACGAAGATATTTTGGAGCGTAAGAGTATGAAAAATATTAGTCGGGCCAGGCCCTCCTCCCCCGCAGAGTCTTAAAGACAACAGTCCCTCCATCGTACACCCAAGGACATGCACATAGGAGCCGAAAGTACATGGACAAGAGATCCAGGAGTGTCCCATCAATCCAGAAATATGGAAATAGATGTAAGGAGTAGGTGCAGAGGGGTTTTCGTAGCTGTAGTGTCACTGCGAGAGTCGTACAACGGAGCTCCGAAGAGGCCGCAACAGCTGGTACCGTAACAGTAGCAGAGGCAGTGTTAGAAGCATCTATTTGGCAGGTTGGATCCATTGTTGCAGCTGCAGAACTGATTTTTATAGATTCCTCATCTGCAGGAGTTGAAAAGAGAGTAGTGGATGAAGAAGACACTACCTCCCTGACAGGAGGGTCCTGTTGCCAATCTAGCGCAGATGACACAGAGGTCATATTTTCAGGAGTTATAGGTGCACCCACCATAGTATCAAGTTTGGCAAGTAGCCTCTGAGTGGAGGAATTGATGGCCTGGAGGATTTGTTGCACAAAGCCTGACATCCTAGAAAGTTAGATGATACTCAATATGGAAAGCAATGGCAAAATGGTGGTGGCTAGCACACCACCAGTGTGTACCATAGGTGTCAGCAGGATATTGTCCAAATTACCTTGTAGCACTAAAGGATCTGGCTAGTATGAGATTTTATATCACTCTCAGAGCAGTGACAGTTATAAATCAAGACTTGCTACAAGCGGTGTTAATGTATTCACAGTAAATGCAGGCAGTCCCAGACTCAAACACAGGAGAGGTAGATTATGATGGCAGACCTGCTGGGACCCCCCCGGCCAAGATGGCTGACCAGCAAATTCAGGCGCCGTGACGCGCTGTAGATCCCAGCAGCCTGGAGGGCAGGACGGGGGTGGCAGGAGGCGCCCTTCCAGGCGCACAGCAAACGGGGGAGAGAGGGCGGCCAAACAGACTCACCCGGACAGGCAGCACACACACAGTAGCCCGGCGGCGTCCCTCCGCAGTAGCGCGCCTCCTGTCCGTGAAGAGGAAGACACGCAGGGCACACACGACAGCGGCACCTGGCAGGGGAAAGAAAATGGCGTCCGCGGCTCCCTGCGTGACCTCCGGCAGGCTCCCTCGGCTGTAAGTCAGGCCGCACACCAGGTACAGGAACGAGATGGGGCTTAATCTGTTCTGGGGATATTCCCCCACCAGCAGTGTGGTCCAGGAGCAGTATAAGTGCATGCAGGATATAGATACAGGATATCGGGGACGGAGAGCTCAGGTTGGAAGCAGCTACTCCATGTCCGCCGAAGCCACGCCCCTCTCGGGCACACTATTTTATTCTCCCACCATGCCCTAGTGGATGTTAGGGCATGAACTACTGCCTGTCGGCTCAAAAAACTGTAAAAGAAAACATGTCGACCTTCCGACCTAACCCATGTCGACCTAGCACTGTGTCGACCTAAACCCATGTCGACCTTGATACCTGTCGACCTTCACCCATGTCGACCTAGACACCTGTCAACCTAAGTGCTGTCAACAATGCGACCGTATCCCCCTGTGACTGATTTCCCCTTATACAGCAATGGTTGCATTTCTGGAAGTTTTTTTGGGGAGTAGCAGCAGTCTAGTTCATCTGGCCTATAGCTACTAGTAAGCAGCCGAAAGCGCCTGAGGGGCTCCAGTGGATCCAGCAGGCAGCCATATCGGTCAGCCCCCCCCCTAGCAACCATTAACATGTCAGCCCCCCCCCCCCCAGCAACCATTAACATGTCAGCCCCCCTGCACCCATTAACATGTCAGCCCCTCCAAGCACCCATTGAGAGGTCAGCCCCCAGCACACATCAACATGTAGTCTCCCCTAGCACACATTACCATGTCACCCCCACAACACCCATTAAAATGTCACTAACACCTGCACACATGTCAGCCCCCTCCCCCCTCCCAGAACACATTAAAATGTCTCTCCCCTGGGCCTCACCCTCCCAGAACACATTACCATGACATTATTAACCCCCTGGACATATTAACATGTCACTTAATCCCTCCCCAGCACATATATCACATACCTGAGAGCTGGTATTTCTGGCTGCAGTGCTCCTCCAGTGCACACAGCCACCCACGTGTGCAGAATGCTCAGCACTGCAGAGGCAGAGCACAGGAAGTCTTACTGTCGGGTTGTTGCTAAGGAAGGGGAGGAAAGTGGGCGGCACTAAACACACAGCTGAGGAAAAAGAGGAGGGACTCGGGAGAGTGATGCTGCTGCTGCCTGTAACTAGGGATGACCATCGGTACAGAGGCCATCAATGGTTGCCATCGATGGCGATTCTGCACCCAGCCATTGATAGTGGCAAACTATTTGATGGATAACCATCGATAGTTTTAGCTATCGATGGTCAGCCATTATATGTGACTGAATGGCCCGTGGGCCAATCAGTACTCGTCGTTGGGACTTCTGGGTGTCAGGGGGGAGAGAGCTATGCTCCGTGATCCATGCACCTTGAGAAAAAAAAAAAAAAAAAGGAAACATCGTCACACGCCGGGTTGCCTGTGGGAGTCCCGAGCAGCTGCCCCCGGGGCTCATTACTCAGCTGCCCTGGGGGTTTCTTACCTGGCCCCACAGCCAGGGAGAGGCTCCGGGCACGGTGCCTCACTGTGCTTAGCACACTATTCTACTCCCAATCCAGGAGCATTGGGATGGTAAAGTATGAAAAAGTGTTTTGGGGAAAAAGTGCTTGAAAACGCATGTGTAGGCATATTTAACATCAAGATTTTAACCATGTCTGTCTTTTCAACATGTCGGCATAATTAATGTCGGTATAATAACCGTTTCGGTATTTTGACTGTCGGTCAATGGGCATTGGTATAACAACATAACAACAGTTGGTCAAATGTTCGTCGGTAAATTGACTGCATCCCTATAAAACACCTAGTTTGACAGACTTTTTTCACCATGAAGATGCCGATTTGGGTCGACACAAGCTGTTCGCATTTAAAAAAAAAAAAAGGTGAAAGTTCTTTACCATCCAAGTGGACATAGGGCGGTATTCAATGAGAATTATCACCGGCCACGGCGAATCAAGTTTTTTATTCGCCGACAATTCGCCGGCTTTTAGCGGCGATTCTCCAAGCATGGCTATTCGTCGGGACTCGAAGAGTCAGCCTATTCAACGTGGCTGAGATTCACCGCCCCCAACGGTGAATCTCAGCCTATCTGGCGTATCAGGTGACTGGGGGAGGGCGGGAGCATGTATTCCCGCTCTTCCTCGCTCATATCAGCGAGTTTCCTGCTGCGTACATTCGCCATTAGTTTTCAGCAGGGGTGGAGTGCTGCATGCTAATGGTTCTCCCAGGACCCAAGCACCCGTGGAGAGAGCAGAGTGTATTTTTTCTTTTCTTTTGCAGGTGAGTATTGTGATGCACTAATATTGCACTTGCTATGGGGGTTTGCTTTAAGTTTTTTATTTTAACATGTGCTTGGTGCAATGTGCAGCCATGCTGCATGCTTTTAAGGGGAGCTGGGGTGTTGTGTGGGGTGCCATTCATTCTTTGGGCGTGTTTGTGTGTCCCCATTTCAAAATGACTGCAGCCCAAAAAAAAGACATAAAAAAAAAAAACTGCAGCCATTTTGAAATGGGGGCCCTGGGTCACGCCCCAAAGCATGTCGGGATCCCCCTCACCACACTCCAGCTTCCCTGAAAGGCATGCCTGCACTGCGCACCCCTTTTGGGTTTTGTCTCACCCCTAAATGTCATTTTGCATATTTGCCAGTTGTTGTTTTTTTCTTCCCATTAGTTGTTGGGGTGCAATGTGCAGCCATGCTGAATGCTTTTTAGGGGAGCTGGGGTGTTGTGTGGGGTGCAATGTGCAGCCATGCCCACTCTCCCACTCTCTGACCCTTGCAGCTGCACACTTGCTGATGGGGCTGACAGGCTGTCCTCACTGACCAGTGCTCTCTGCATGCTGCCAGTCTGTACCCCCCCATACACTTTAGGGCACACTGCTTTCCCCAGCCTTCAGGGTTCTGCCAGCTTCAGCATTCACCAGTCAACAACTACACACTTCTCACTCTGCTCTCCTGTCTCAGTCAGACTCCCAGGGAGAGATTCCATCCAGGATTTCCCACCTTTTTCTGCAAACTTGTCAGTTCTGTAACAATGTTTCTTTTTGCAAACTGACCTGCCTTGCTGTGAGCTGAGCTGTTAACCCCTTTTGTGCTGCAAGCTATATAAGCTCAGTTCTGTGCAACTCAAGTAGTACTTTTTAATACACAGTCATGCTGGCACCTGTAGTGCCACAGCTACTTTATGCTTTTTACAGTGTTTCCATTACTTTATGCTGCTGGCACTTGTGCCCCAGCTTGTGGGGTGCCACATTCACCGGTATAGTATACCCGCACCTTCTTTGAGCACTGCTTCTTTTTTTTGGCATACGCATATTGAAGCTGGGCAGAGAGGGGCAGAGAGGGATGTGCTGCCTGGCTGTCTAAAGAGCGGGTCTGCAGCAGCTGCTGGGAAAAGTGTCAGCCGGACAGAAGAGGTGGACTGCCTGTCGCCTGCCTTTATAAGTTCAGTTCTAAGCAGCAGTTTGAAATGTTGCGCCAGTCCGGCAGTCTATAGGAGCTTGCGGCCTGGCAGCCAATCATGAGACACCACTGCCACTCCTGATTGGCTGCCAGCTCCTATTGGCTGGTGACCCAGCGCGAGATTTCAAACTGCTGCATACCCGCTCTAAAGACAGCCAAGCAGCCGACCAATTCTGCCTGGCAGTCACACTGTTTCACTGCAGCAACTGCGGACCCGCTATTTAGACAGCCGGGCAGCACACCGCTTTCTGCCCGGCTGTCAGACTGCTTCCCCCTGGCTAGGAGCATGTAAACCCCCTTGGCATCGAGTATGAAGACCCTTGCATCAAGCTTATGTGCCATAATATGTAATGGGTATCTCAGTGTGTGGCATATCTGTAATGAGCATCACGGTGTGTAGCATATGTATAATGGGCATCAAAGTGTTCGGCATATGTATAATGGCCATCACGGTGTGGGGCATATATATTTAATGGGCATCACGGTGTACTGCATATGTAGAATGGGCTTCACAGTGTTCGGCATATGTATAATGGGCATTATACATATGCCACGTACCATGATGCCCAATATACAGTACATATGTGGCCGTCTCTGTGTCCCTGCTGTCACTCTGTGTTCCCACTGTCTCTCTGCTGTCACTCTCCCTGTCCCTTTGTCCTTGCTGTCCTTGAATTTTGGCTCATACTGTGTGGCACAATGTGTAAGGGCACTAGTACTAGATAGTATAGGGAGTCCTACTATTGTGGTGTATGTGATGTGGTACACTTCACTGAAAGACATGCCCCCTTTTCCAGTGGCCATACCCCTTTTCCAAAGCGCACACAAAACTAATGCCCCTTTCCCACTGCAGGCTTTATGCAGTAAAATGCCGTTTTTTTAGCCTTTTTAAACGGTTAGAGCTGCAGTGGGAAAGCTCCAGGTTGCTTTACACGGGTAACAAATACCGGTATTTGTTAACTGGGTAAAAAGCAGTGTTTTTACCGTGTAAGAGCCATTTTTTTGGCAGTGGGAAAGGGGTAGCCCTTTACCCGTTAAAAAAAAACCGGCATGGGGTCCCCCCCCCCCACTGCTGTAACCAGCACCAGGCTGAAGGAGCCGGGGCTGGTATTAAAAAAATCAGGAAACCCGACAAATAGGGGTTTCCTGATTTTTTACAACCAGCCCCAGGCTCCAGGTCCGGGGCTGTTTCCCAAAATACGGGGGACAAAATGACTAGGGGTCCCCCGTATTTTAAGAACTAGCCCCAGGCACAACCAGCCAGCAGGGTAATGCCACAGCCGGGGGACACTTATTATATAAGGTCCCGCGGCCAAAGCATTAACCCTACCGACCAGTCAGCCTGGCCAGGGGCCCTGGGGGAGTGGGGACCCCCCCAATGAAGGGGGCCCCCCCCCCCCTCCAGGACTTACCTGACGAGGCTGAAGCCTGGTGCTATCCCCGATGCCTCTGGGCGGTGGGCATCGGGCTGATGGAATGGTGTAAAAAATAGAATAAAAACTATTGTCTTTTACTGGTGAACTATGAGTCCCAGCAAGCCTCCACCGCAAGCTGGGACTTGGAGAACCACAAGTCCCAGCCTGCGGGGCATTAAAGGGCCCGCTGGGTCTTGTAGTTCCACAGTAAAAGAAATCGTACAATAAACACACTGACACACGTGAAAAATAAAAGTTTAATACATCCATAACACATACATACTGATACTTACCTATCTTGAGCCCGTAGGTAGCCCTGGTCCTGATGTCCTGGTCTGTGTCTGTATCCATGTCGGCATCCCTGTCGGCATCCCTGTCGGCGATGGCGTCGGCGGTCCGGAGTCCGAAGAAATCCATGTGGGAACCTATGGAAGGAGACCATACTCACCTGTCCCAGCGCGACGTAGTCCAGGTAAGGGTCTTGGCAAAAAAAAAAAACCGACACGCGAAACCAGCCCGGACAGCAGGGAGCCGCACGGTGTTTGTGTACATCGTGCGGCTCCGCCTCCCGAATGCCGCTATTGGCCGCCTTGCGGCCTAGCGGCTCCTGTATGGTTAGGGAGAGGCCAAGGTGGATTAGGGATAGGCAGTACTGGGGGTAGGGAAGGGGTATAGAAGCTACTAGGTTTAGAAGTGTACATACATTGCACTTTAAGCTGGCATATTGAAAGTTATTTCCAGTGCTGCTGCAGGCACCATTGACATCACCTCTATACCCCATGCACGGCCAGCAGCAGGAACCGGGGCAGCCTCTGGGAAGAGAGCACCATCCTGACACACAAACATATGAGGGTGCCCTAAATGAGCGCCAGTTACCCCATCTTCTGACCCGAAACCAAGCAAAACACATCTTACCAGATGCTAGAACTGCAGCCAGGAGAGGACACTGAAGCGCGAGGATGGCAGTGGGTCACAACCATTATCTTGAAGGTCACGACGGGTGCTTTTTGATGGCCGCTCCTCCTGGGCTTTGCGCGTGTGATAGCTTGGTTGGTCTCTAGGACAGGAAGGGTGGAGTCTGCACTGCAGCAGCAAGTTCTGCTGCCCAGGAGACACGCTGCTGCTGTGGGAGATGAAAAAGGATGATGGGGGACATGCTCAATATGTACAAGTATATCAAGGGCCAATATAAGGAACTGTCACACACCCTATTTTCTACTAGAAAGGAATCTAGGACGCGAGGGCATGAGTATAGATTAGAAGAAAAAAGATTTCATTCAGCTAGTAGAAAGAATTTCTTTACGGTCAGAACAGTCAAACTCTGGAACTCTCTTCCCAGAGAGGTGGTAACGGCTGGCTCATTAAATGCGTTCAAGGCAAAGTTGGACAATCATTTACTGGAGAAAACATCCATGGGTACAAATAAGAAATATAATTTGTCTGTAAAATACCAGAACCTACCAAATCAGCAATGGATATCTATACCAGGTTGAACTAGATGGACGCAAGTCTTTTTTCAGCCTTACCTACTATGAAACTATCATAGGTCAGGGTGCTCTGGTGCTGCTGCCAGCAACTCAGGGCAAACAATTGGGGTGCAGGAGCATAACTAGAACCTTGTGGGTCCCATTGCAAAATATATAAAGGGTCCGATTCTCTCTCTCTCTCTGACACTTTATTTTTCTTTCCATCACTGTCTCTCTATTTCTCTCTCCTTCACACCCCCACTCTCTCCATAGCGTTTCGCTGTCTCGCTCCGCTCTTTCCTTCATACTCACCAATCAGGATTCTAGCTGTCAGTATTACGGCATTGGCATCCTAACTCATTTCAAGTTCAGCGGCCGCTCTTCTAAAGGCATTAGGGATGCTAGTGACGCTATACTGAATGCTGGCATCCAGGGACCAGGGGCTAATAGATAGCAGACACACAGGGCATACATGCACACATACCATACACACATACCATACACGCACATACCATACATATATATATACACAAACAGGACATACATGCACACATACCATATATACAGACACACATCACAAACACACACATATACCATACAGACACACATAATATACACGCACATACCATACATACATACAAACAGAACATACATGCACACTACAGTAATCACACGCATGCCATACATACACACAGGACATGCCATACAGACACGCACACGCACATACCATTCACACACAGGACATTAAAGCACACATACCTTAGACACAAAGGACATACACGGACACACACATGGCATACTGGTACAGATACCATACATGCACACACACAGCATATTTACATATACACACACACATACAGCATACACACATGGCATACGACCACAGATACCATACAACATGCACACATACAGCATATTTATAAACATACACACGCTATAGACACACAGAGCATACACAAAAAGTATACATACATACACACATACAGCATACTTACAAACACCAATACTAAAGCAAATAACCCCCACAAGCAATGGAGGGCACCCAGTTTCCATATACCCAGTCCTCCCCCTTCCGACTGCAGCTACCAAGACATAGTACTCACTGGGCCACCAGCTTACATTAATGGTGCCCACACTTTTCTTCCCCTGTCCATGCCCCTGCAACTGGCACCCACAACAAGGGACACAAACCTGTAAAATCAGCATGTCACCTATTCATAGCTCCGTGTATCAGGCAGCCCCATGTCCTGAGACAGAGAGAGGAGCTTCTTCCTGACAGCCGAGGAGCTCAGCTGTGCGCTGCAGCGCCACCTACAGGCGGCTCAACAGTATATACCCAGCTTCCTCCCAGCAGCAGAGCACTGAGCAGAGCTCGGCTTTGAGAGTGCCGTGACCCTGCTGCGCCCCAGTGACACCGGCTCCCCCCCGCGATGGCTGGGGCTGCCTTACCATAGCTACGCCCCTGTATATATACACGCCGCACTACATGACTATCTCCCTCCATGCTGTACTACATTACATCCCGCTACACACTGCACTACATCACTACATTACATAATCATCATTACAATAAATACCCAGTATTTCATTTATTTTATTTTGATTAAGTTACTTATAGAGCGCAGCATATTCCGTTGCGCTTTACAAAAGGAGATAGTGATACAACAAACAGGGACTTTTAAGACAGTCAAAAGGTAGGAGGGCCCTGCTCGCAAGCTTACAATCTATAGGGAAATAGGCATTGATACATAAGGATAGATACTGTATTCTTTATTGCCTCGATTCCACCAGAATGCAAGGTTCTGTGACTGGTTCTGGAATTTGATAAGCTTGCCTGAAGAGATGAGTTTTCAGGCAACGCTTATAGGTTTGGAAACTATAAGCGTCAGTAACAATCAGATCTGCAGCATATGACATTCACCATAACCCAGTAACAATCAGATCTGCAGACACCAGCAGTGTTGTATAAGGGGGAAGTGCAGAGACGCGCAGTCATTAAGTCGACACCGTTGGGTCGACAGGTCGGAAAGGTCAACATGGTTTTTTACCCGAATGTCGACACTGTGAACATGAACACAGTTGGAAGTCAACCGAAGCCCTTGCGATGCTTCGGGCACACTATTTTTTTTTAATTCAATAATTTTTATTGAAATTTTTAGTAATGCAACATAAACTCCCGTTACAGGCAATAGTTTGTAGACACAGACAGTGAAATCCAGTTTAGTACATGATACTAAATACAAAAAAGTGCAGCTAGGGTAACGTTGATACTGCAATGATGCATGAAAGCAAGGGTAAAAATAAGGGTATTGTTTGTGGACATAGAAAGTAAAAAAAAAAAAAAAAAACTCTCTAATGCAGGATATATCGAGCCCTATTGCCCAAAGGCGCCATCTGGGTTCTAGGTACTACCGAGTATATGACACATATACATACAGAGTGAAATACCACACCACAATATAATAAAAAGTATGACAGAGCGGATATAGTCTGATAGGACAGTATATTTCCCAGCTAAGAAGTTACTAGACTAGGAGAAATTATTATTGCAGAATTGTAGGTCTGGTCAGACAAGGGGAGTAAAATAAAATGTAAAAATAAGTAACCCACTATCTTGAATATAATACCTAACCTACCCAAAGCAAAACCCCCCCAAAAACCCAAAATAAACCTTCCCAAAATACCCCCACCCTGTATGACCTAACCCCAACCTAGGTATACCTGGATCCCGAACAACCTACCCTCCTCTTCCCAACTGTCTATACTACTATTACTAAGAGGGGATAAATTAGTGGCCTTCAGCTTATATTAGCTAACCTAGCCTAAAATCCTAATTCACCCCTTCCCCCCCCCCCCCCCATATGGTCGGATAATAGGCGAATGGGCTAAATGGGGCAATGGCTGTAATTATTAACTAGTATAGCAAGGATGCTGCAGCATAATTACAATATAAAATGATCCCGTCTCAGTATTAGGCAACAAAGTAGAATCTGCGAAAGTTATATATCATGGAAACATACAAAACGGTCACTAAACCAGCAGACATGTAAAAGCACAGGAGATGAAAGTATTAAACCGGCCAAGCCTCAGTTAACAACGAAGATATTTTGGAGCGTAAGAGTATGAAAAATATTAGTCGGGCCAGGCCCTCCTCCCCCGCAGAGTCTTAAAGACAACAGTCCCTCCATCGTACACCCAAGGACATGCACATAGGAGCCGAAAGTACATGGACAAGAGATCCAGGAGTGTCCCATCAATCCAGAAATATGGAAATAGATGTAAGGAGTAGGTGCAGAGGGGTTTTCGTAGCTGTAGTGTCACTGCGAGAGTCGTACAACGGAGCTCCGAAGAGGCCGCAACAGCTGGTACCGTAACAGTAGCAGAGGCAGTGTTAGAAGCCTCTATTTGGCAGGTTGGATCCATTGTTGCAGCTGCAGAACTGATTTTTATAGATTCCTCATCTGCAGGAGTTGAAAAGAGAGTAGTGGATGAAGAAGACACTACCTCCCTGACAGGAGGGTCCTGTTGCCAATCTAGCGCAGATGACACAGAGGTCATATTTTCAGGAGTTATAGGTGCAGCCACCATAGTATCAAGTTTGGCAAGTAGCCTCTGAGTGGAGGAATTGATGGCCTGGAGGATTTGTTGCACAAAGCCTGACATCCTAGAAAGTTAGATGATACTCAATATGGAAAGCAATGGCAAAATGGTGGTGGCTAGCACACCACCAGTGTGTACCATAGGTGTCAGCAGGATATTGTCCAAATTACCTTGTAGCACTAAAGGATCTGGCTAGTATGAGATTTTATATCACTCTCAGAGCAGTGACAGTTATAAATCAAGACTTGCTACAAGCGGTGTTAATGTATTCACAGTAAATGCAGGCAGTCCCAGACTCAAACACAGGAGAGGTAGATTATGATGGCAGACCTGCTGGGACCCCCCCGGCCAAGATGGCTGACCAGCAAATTCAGGCGCCGTGACGCGCTGTAGATCCCAGCAGCCTGGAGGGCAGGACGGGGGTGGCAGGAGGCGCCCTTCCAGGCGCACAGCAAACGGGGGAGAGAGGGCGGCCAAACAGACTCACCCGGACAGGCAGCACACACACAGTAGCCCGGCGGCGTCCCTCCGCAGTAGCGCGCCTCCTGTCCGTGAAGAGGAAGACACGCAGGGCACACACGACAGCGGCACCTGGCAGGGGAAAGAAAATGGCGTCCGCGGCGCCCTGCGTGACCTCCGGCAGGCTCCCTCGGCTGTAAGTCAGGCCGCACACCAGGTACAGGAACGAGATGGGGCTTAATCTGTTCTGGGGATATTCCCCCACCAGCAGTGTGGTCCAGGAGCAGTATAAGTGCATGCAGGATATAGATACAGGATATCGGGGACGGAGAGCTCAGGTTGGAAGCAGCTACTCCATGTCCGCCGAAGCCACGCCCCTCTCGGGCACACTATTTTATTCTCCCACCATGCCCTAGTGGATGTTAGGGCATGAACTACTGCCTGTCGGCTCAAAAAACTGTAAAAGAAAACATGTCGACCTTCCGACCTAACCCATGTCGACCTAGCACTGTGTCGACCTAAACCCATGTCGACCTTGATACCTGTCGACCTTCACCCATGTCGACCTAGACACCTGTCAACCTAAGTGCTGTCAACAATGCGACCGTATCCCCCTGTGACTGATTTCCCCTTATACAGCAATGGTTGCATTTCTGGAAGTTTTTTTGGGGAGTAGCAGCAGTCTAGTTCATCTGGCCTATAGCTACTAGTAAGCAGCCGAAAGCGCCTGAGGGGCTCCAGTGGATCCAGCAGGCAGCCATATCGGTCAGCCCCCCCCCCCCTAGCAACCATTAACATGTCAGCCCCCCCCCCCCCCCAGCAACCATTAACATGTCAGCCCCCCTGCACCCATTAACATGTCAGCCCCTCCAAGCACCCATTGAGAGGTCAGCCCCTCCAAGCACCCATTGAGAGGTCAGCCCCCAGCACACATCAACATGTAGTCTCCCCTAGCACACATTACCATGTCACCCCCACAACACCCATTAAAATGTCACTAACACCTGCACACATGTCAGCCCCCTCCCCCCTCCCAGAACACATTAAAATGTCTCTCCCCTGGGCCTCACCCTCCCAGAACACATTACCATGACATTATTAACCCCCTGGACATATTAACATGTCACTTACTCCCTCCCCAGCACATATATCACATACCTGAGAGCTGGTATTGCTGGCTGCAGTGCTCCTCCAGTGCACACAGCCACCCACGTGTGCAGAATGCTCAGCACTGCAGAGGCAGAGCACAGGAAGTCTTACTATCGGGTTGTTGCTAAGGAAGGGGAGGAAAGTGGGCGGCACTAAACACACAGCTGAGGAAAAAGAGGAGGGACTCGGGAGAGTGATGCTGCTGCTGCCTGTAACTAGGGATGACCATCGGTACAGAGGCCATCAATGGTTGCCATCGATGGCGATTCTGCACCCAGCCATTGATAGTGGCAAACTATTTAATGGATAACCATCGATAGTTTTAGCTATCGATGGTCAGCCATTATATGTGACTGAATGGCCCGTGGGCCAATCAGTACTCGTCGTTGGGACTTCTGGGTGTCAGGGGGGAGAGAGCTATGCTCCGTGATCCATGCACCTTGAGAAAAAAAAAAAAAAAAAAAGGAAACATCGTCACACGCCGGGTTGCCTGTGGAAGTCCCGAGCAGCTGCCCCCGGGGCTCATTACTCAGCTGCCCTGGGGGTTTCTTACCTGGCCCCACAGCCAGGGAGAGGCTCCGGGCACGGTGCCTCACTGTGCTTAGCACACTATTCTACTCCCAATCCAGGAGCATTGGGATGGTAAAGTATGAAAAAGTGTTTTGGGGAAAAAGTGCTTGAAAACGCATGTGTAGGCATATTTAACATCAAGATTTTAACCATGTCTGTCTTTTCAACATGTCGGCATAATTAATGTCGGTATAATAACCGTTTCGGTATTTTGACTGTCGGTCAATGGGCATTGGTATAACAACATAACAACAGTTGGTCAAATGTTCGTCGGTAAATTGACTGCATCCCTATAAAACACCTAGTTTGACTGAGACTTTTTTCACCATGAAGATGCCGATTTGGGTCGACACAAGCTGTTCGCATTTAAAAAAAAAAAAAGGTGAAAGTTCTTTACCATCCAAGTGGACATAGGGCGGTATTCAATGAGAATTATCACCGGCCACGGCGAATCAAGTTTTTTATTCGCCGACAATTCGCCGGCTTTTAGCGGCGATTCTCCAAGCATGGCTATTCGTCGGGACTCGACGAGTCAGCCTATTCAACGTGGCTGAGATTCACCGCCCCCAACGGTGAATCTCAGCCTATCTGGCGTATCAGGTGACTGGGGGAGGGCGGGAGCATGTATTCCCGCTCTTCCTCGCTCATATCAGCGAGTTTCCTGCTGCGTACATTCGCCATTAGTTTTCAGCAGGGGTGGAGTGCTGCATGCTAATGGTTCTCCCAGGACCCAAGCACCCGTGGAGAGAGCAGAGTGTATTTTTTCTTTTCTTTTGCAGGTGAGTATTGTGATGCACTAATATTGCACTTGCTATGGGGGTTTGCTTTAAGTTTTTTATTTTAACATGTGCTTGGTGCAATGTGCAGCCATGCTGCATGCTTTTAAGGGGAGCTGGGGTGTTGTGTGGGGTGCCATTCATTCTTTGGGCGTGTTTGTGTGTCCCCATTTCAAAATGACTGCAGCCCAAAAAAAAAGACATAAAAAAAAAAACTGCAGCCATTTTGAAATGGGGGCCCTGGGTCACGCCCCAAAGCATGTCGGGATCCCCCTCACCACACTCCAGCTTCCCTGAAAGGCATGCCTGCACTGCGCACCCCTTTTGGGTTTTGTCTCACCCCTAAATGTCATTTTGCATATTTGCCAGTTGTTGTTTTTTTCTTCCCATTAGTTGTTGGGGTGCAATGTGCAGCCATGCTGAATGCTTTTTAGGGGAGCTGGGGTGTTGTGTGGGGTGCAATGTGCAGCCATGCCCACTCTCTGACCCTTGCAGCTGCACACTTGCTGATGGGGCTGACAGGCTGTCCTCACTGACCAGTGCTCTCTGCATGCTGCCAGTCTGTGCCCCCCCATACACTTTAGGGCACACTGCTTTCCCCAGCCTTCAGGGTTCTGCCAGCTTCAGCATTCACCAGTCAACAACTACACACTTCTCACTCTGCTCTCCTGTCTCAGTCAGACTCCCAGGGAGAGATTCCATCCAGGATTTCCCACCTTTTTCTGCAAACTTGTCAGTTCTGTAACAATGTTTCTTTTTGCAAACTGACCTGCCTTGCTGTGAGCTGAGCTGTTAACCCCTTTTGTGCTGCAAGCTATATAAGCTCAGTTCTGTGCAACTCAAGTAGTACTTTTTAATACACAGTCATGCTGGCACCTGTAGTGCCACAGCTACTTTATGCTTTTTACAGTGTTTCCATTACTTTATGCTGCTGGCACTTGTGCCCCAGCTTGTGGGGTGCCACATTCACCGGTATAGTATACCCGCACCTTCTTCGAGCACTGCTTCTTTTTTTTTGGCATACGCATATTGAAGCTGGGCAGAGAGGGGCAGAGAGGGATGTGCTGCCTGGCTGTCTAAAGAGCGGGTCTGCAGCAGCTGCTGGGAAAAGTGTCAGCCGGACAGAAGAGGTGGACTGCCTGTCGCCTGCCTTTATAAGTTCAGTTCTAAGCAGCAGTTTGAAATGTTGCGCCAGTCCGGCAGTCTATAGGAGCTTGCGGCCTGGCAGCCAATCATGAGACACCACTGCCACTCCTGATTGGCTGCCAGCTCCTATTGGCTGGTGACCCAGCGCGAGATTTCAAACTGCTGCATACCCGCTCTAAAGACAGCCAAGCAGCCGACCAATTCTGCCTGGCAGTCACACTGTTTCACTGCAGCAACTGCGGACCCGCTATTTAGACAGCCGGGCAGCACACCGCTTTCTGCCCGGCTGTCAGACTGCTTCCCCCTGGCTAGGAGCATGTAAACCCCCTTGGCATCGAGTATGAAGACCCTTGCATCAAGCTTATGTGCCATAATATGTAATGGGTATCTCAGTGTGTGGCATATCTGTAATGAGCATCACGGTGTGTAGCATATGTATAATGGGCATCAAAGTGTTCGGCATATGTATAATGGCCATCACGGTGTGGGGCATATATATTTAATGGGCATCACGGTGTACTGCATATGTAGAATGGGCTTCACAGTGTTCGGCATATGTATAATGGGCATTATACATATGCCACGTACCATGATGCCCAATATACAGTACATATGTGGCCGTCTCTGTGTCCCTGCTGTCACTCTGTGTTCCCACTGTCTCTCTGCTGTCACTCTCCCTGTCCCTTTGTCCTTGCTGTCCTTGAATTTTGGCTCATACTGTGTGGCACAATGTGTAAGGGCACTAGTACTAGATAGTATAGGGAGTCCTACTATTGTGGTGTATGTGATGTGGTACACTTCACTGAAAGACATGCCCCCTTTTCCAGTGGCCATACCCCTTTTCCAAAGCGCACACAAAACTAATGCCCCTTTCCCACTGCAGGCTTTATGCGGTAAAATGCCGTTTTTTTAGCCTTTTTAAACGGTTAGAGCTGCAGTGGGAAAGCTCCAGGTTGCTTTACACGGGTAACAAATACCGGTATTTGTTAACTGGGTAAAAAGCAGTGTTTTTACCGTGTAAGAGCCATTTTTTTGGCAGTGGGAAAGGGGTAGCCCTTTACCCGTTAAAAAAAAAACGGCATGGGGTCCCCCCCCCCACTGCCGTAACCAGCACCAGGCTGAAGGAGCCGGGGCTGGTATTAAAAAAATCAGGAAACCCGACAAATAGGGGTTCCCTGATTTTTTACAACCAGCCCCAGGCTCCAGGTCCGGGGCTGTTTCCCAAAATACGGGGGACAAAATGACTAGGGGTCCCCCGTATTTTAAGAACTAGCCCCAGGCACAACCAGCCAGCAGGGTAATGCCACAGCCGGGGGACACTTATTATATAAGGTCCCGCGGCCAAAGCATTAACCCTACCGACCAGTCAGCCTGGCCAGGGGCCCTGGGGGAGTGGGGACCCCCCCAATGAAGGGGGCCCCCCCCCCCCCTCCAGGACTTACCTGACGAGGCTGAAGCCTGGTGCTATCCCCGATGCCTCTGGGCGGTGGGCATCGGGCTGATGGAATGGTGTAAAAAATAGAATAAAAACTATTGTCTTTTACTGGTGAACTATGAGTCCCAGCAAGCCTCCACCGCAAGCTGGGACTTGGAGAACCACAAGTCCCAGCCTGCGGGGCATTAAAGGGCCCGCTGGGTCTTGTAGTTCCACAGTAAAAGAAATAGTACAATAAACACACTGACACACGTGAAAAATAAAAGTTTAATACATCCATAACACATACATACTGATACTTACCTATCTTGAGCCCGTAGGTAGCCCTGGTCCTGATGTCCTGGTCTGTGTCTGTATCCATGTCGGCATCCCTGTCGGCATCCCTGTCGGCGATGGCGTCGGCGGTCCGGAGTCCGAAGAAATCCATGTGGGAACCTATGGAAGGAAACCATACTCACCTGTCCCAGCGCGACGTAGTCCAGGTAAGGGTCTTGGCAAAAAAAAAAAACCGACACGCGAAACCAGCCCGGACAGCAGGGAGCCGCACGGTGTTTGTGTACATCGTGCGGCTCCGCCTCCCGAATGCCGCTATTGGCCGCCTTGCGGCCTAGCGGCTCCTGTATGGTTAGGGAGAGGCCAAGGTGGATTAGGGATAGGCAGTACTGGGGGTAGGGAAGGGGTATAGAAGCTACTAGGTTTAGAAGTGTACATACATTGCACTTTAAGCTGGCATATTGAAAGTTATTTCCAGTGCTGCTGCAGGCACCATTGACATCACCTCTATACCCCATGCACGGCCAGCAGCAGGAACCGGGGCAGCCTCTGGGAAGAGAGCACCATCCTGACACACAAACATATGAGGGTGCCCTAAATGAGCGCCAGTTACCCCATCTTCTGACCCGAAACCAAGCAAAACACATCTTACCAGATGCTAGAACTGCAGCCAGGAGAGGACACTGAAGCGCGAGGATGGCAGTGGGTCACAACCATTATCTTGAAGGTCACGACGGGTGCTTTTTGATGGCCGCTCCTCCTGGGCTTTGCGCGTGTGATAGCTTGGTTGGTCTCTAGGACAGGAAGGGTGGAGTCTGCACTGCAGCAGCAAGTTCTGCTGCCCAGGAGACACGCTGCTGCTGTGGGAGATGAAAAAAGGATGATGGGGGACATGCTCAATATGTACAAGTATATCAAGGGCCAATATAAGGAACTGTCACACACCCTATTTTCTACTAGAAAGGAATCTAGGACGCGAGGGCATGAGTATAGATTAGAAGAAAAAAGATTTCATTCAGCTAGTAGAAAGAATTTCTTTACGGTCAGAACAGTCAAACTCTGGAACTCTCTTCCCAGAGAGGTGGTAACGGCTGGCTCATTAAATGCGTTCAAGGCAAAGTTGGACAATCATTTACTGGAGAAAACATCCATGGGTACAAATAAGAAATATAATTTGTCTGTAAAATACCAGAACCTACCAAATCAGCAATGGATATCTATACCAGGTTGAACTAGATGGACGCAAGTCTTTTTTCAGCCTTACCTACTATGAAACTATCATAGGTCAGGGTGCTCTGGTGCTGCTGCCAGCAACTCAGGGCAAACAATTGGGGTGCAGGAGCATAACTAGAACCTTGTGGGTCCCATTGCAAAATATATAAAGGGTCCGATTCTCTCTCTCTCTCTCTGACACTTTATTTTTCTTTCCATCACTGTCTCTCTATTTCTCTCTCCTTCACACCCCCACTCTCTCCATAGCGTTTCGCTGTCTCGCTCCGCTCTTTCCTTCATACTCACCAATCAGGATTCTAGCTGTCAGTATTACGGCATTGGCATCCTAACTCATTTCAAGTTCAGCGGCCGCTCTTCTAAAGGCATTAGGGATGCTAGTGACGCTATACTGAATGCTGGCATCCAGGGACCAGGGGCTAATAGATAGCAGACACACAGGGCATACATGCACACATACCATACACACATACCATACACGCACATACCATACATATATATATACAAACAGGACATACATGCACACATACCATATATACAGACACACATCACAAACACACACATATACCATACAGACACACATAATATACACGCACATACCATACATACATACAAACAGAACATACATGCACACTACAGTAATCACACGCATGCCATACATACACACAGGACATGCCATACAGACACGCACACGCACATACCATTCACACACAGGACATTAAAGCACACATACCTTAGACACAAAGGACATACACGGACACACACATGGCATACTGGTACAGATACCATACATGCACACACACAGCATATTTACATATACACACACACATACAGCATACACACATGGCATACGACCACAGATACCATACAACATGCACACATACAGCATATTTATAAACATACACACGCTATAGACACACAGAGCATACACAAAAAGTATACATACATACACACATACAGCATACTTACAAACACCAATACTAAAGCAAATAACCCCCACAAGCAATGGAGGGCACCCAGTTTCCATATACCCAGTCCTCCCCCTTCCCACTGCAGCTACCAAGACATAGTACTCACTGGGCCACCAGCTTACATTAATGGTGCCCACACTTTTCTTCCCCTGTCCATGCCCCTGCAACTGGCACCCACAACAAGGGACACAAACCTGTAAAATCAGCATGTCACCTATTCATAGCTCCGTGTATCAGGCAGCCCCATGTCCTGAGACAGAGAGAGGAGCTTCTTCCTGACAGCCGAGGAGCTCAGCTGTGCGCTGCAGCGCCACCTACAGGCGGCTCAACAGTATATACCCAGCTTCCTCCCAGCAGCAGAGCACTGAGCAGAGCTCGGCTTTGAGAGTGCCGTGACCCTGCTGCGCCCCAGTGACACCGGCTCCCCCCCGCGATGGCTGGGGCTGCCTTACCATAGCTACGCCCCTGTATATATACACGCCGCACTACATGACTATCTCCCTCCATGCTGTACTACATTACATCCCGCTACACACTGCACTACATCACTACATTACATAATCATCATTACAATAAATACCCAGTATTTCATTTATTTTATTTTTATTAAGTTACTTATAGAGCGCAGCATATTCCGTTGCGCTTTACAAAAGGAGATAGTGATACAACAAACAGGGACTTTTAAGACAGTCAAAAGGTAGGAGGGCCCTGCTCGCAAGCTTACAATCTATAGGGAAATAGGCATTGATACATAAGGATAGATACTGTATTCTTTATTGCCTCGATTCCACCAGAATGCAAGGTTCTGTGACTGGTTCTGGAATTTGATAAGCTTGCCTGAAGAGATGAGTTTTCAGGCAACGCTTATAGGTTTGGAAACTATAAGCGTCAGTAACAATCAGATCTGCAGCATATGACATTCACCATAACCCAGTAACAATCAGATCTGCAGACACCAGCAGTGTTGTATAAGGGGGAAGTGCAGAGACGCGCAGTCATTAAGTCGACACCGTTGGGTCGACAGGTCGGAAAGGTCAACATGGTTTTTTACCCGAATGTCGACACTGTGAACATGAACACAGTTGGAAGTCAACCGAAGCCCTTGCGATGCTTCGGGCACACTATTTTTTTTTAATTCAATAATTTTTATTGAAATTTTTAGTAATGCAACATAAACTCCCGTTACAGGCAATAGTTTGTAGACACAGACAGTGAAATCCAGTTTAGTACATGATACTAAATACAAAAAAGTGCAGCTAGGGTAACGTTGATACTGCAATGATGCATGAAAGCAAGGGTAAAAATAAGGGTATTGTTTGTGGACATAGAAAGTAAAAAAAAAAAAACTCTCTAATGCAGGATATATCGAGCCCTATTGCCCAAAGGCGCCATCTGGGTTCTAGGTACTACCGAGTATATGACACATATACATACAGAGTGAAATACCACACCACAATATAATAAAAAGTATGACAGAGCGGATATAGTCTGATAGGACAGTATATTTCCCAGCTAAGAAGTTACTAGACTAGGAGAAATTATTATTGCAGAATTGTAGGTCTGGTCAGACAAGGGGAGTAAAATAAAATGTAAAAATAAGTAACCCACTATCTTGAATATAATACCTAACCTACCCAAAGCAAAACCCCCCCCCCAAAAACCCAAAATAAACCTTCCCAAAATACCCCCACCCTGTATGACCTAACCCCAACCTAGGTATACCTGGATCCCGAACAACCTACCCTCCTCTTCCCAACTGTCTATACTACTATTACTAAGAGGGGATAAATTAGTGGCCTTCAGCTTATATTAGCTAACCTAGCCTAAAATCCTAATTCACCCCTTCCCCCCCCCCCCCATATGGTCGGATAATAGGCGAATGGGCTAAATGGGGCAATGGCTGTAATTATTAACTAGTATAGCAAGGATGCTGCAGCATAATTACAATATAAAATGATCCCGTCTCAGTATTAGGCAACAAAGTAGAATCTGCGAAAGTTATATATCATGGAAACATACAAAACGGTCACTAAACCAGCAGACATGTAAAAGCACAGGAGATGAAAGTATTAAACCGGCCAAGCCTCAGTTAACAACGAAGATATTTTGGAGCGTAAGAGTATGAAAAATATTAGTCGGGCCAGGCCCTCCTCCCCCGCAGAGTCTTAAAGACAACAGTCCCTCCATCGTACACCCAAGGACATGCACATAGGAGCCGAAAGTACATGGACAAGAGATCCAGGAGTGTCCCATCAATCCAGAAATATGGAAATAGATGTAAGGAGTAGGTGCAGAGGGGTTTTCGTAGCTGTAGTGTCACTGCGAGAGTCGTACAACGGAGCTCCGAAGAGGCCGCAACAGCTGGTACCGTAACAGTAGCAGAGGCAGTGTTAGAAGCATCTATTTGGCAGGTTGGATCCATTGTTGCAGCTGCAGAACTGATTTTTATAGATTCCTCATCTGCAGGAGTTGAAAAGAGAGTAGTGGATGAAGAAGACACTACCTCCCTGACAGGAGGGTCCTGTTGCCAATCTAGCGCAGATGACACAGAGGTCATATTTTCAGGAGTTATAGGTGCACCCACCATAGTATCAAGTTTGGCAAGTAGCCTCTGAGTGGAGGAATTGATGGCCTGGAGGATTTGTTGCACAAAGCCTGACATCCTAGAAAGTTAGATGATACTCAATATGGAAAGCAATGGCAAAATGGTGGTGGCTAGCACACCACCAGTGTGTACCATAGGTGTCAGCAGGATATTGTCCAAATTACCTTGTAGCACTAAAGGATCTGGCTAGTATGAGATTTTATATCACTCTCAGAGCAGTGACAGTTATAAATCAAGACTTGCTACAAGCGGTGTTAATGTATTCACAGTAAATGCAGGCAGTCCCAGACTCAAACACAGGAGAGGTAGATTATGATGGCAGACCTGCTGGGACCCCCCCGGCCAAGATGGCTGACCAGCAAATTCAGGCGCCGTGACGCGCTGTAGATCCCAGCAGCCTGGAGGGCAGGACGGGGGTGGCAGGAGGCGCCCTTCCAGGCGCACAGCAAACGGGGGAGAGAGGGCGGCCAAACAGACTCACCCGGACAGGCAGCACACACACAGTAGCCCGGCGGCGTCCCTCCGCAGTAGCGCGCCTCCTGTCCGTGAAGAGGAAGACACGCAGGGCACACACGACAGCGGCACCTGGCAGGGGAAAGAAAATGGCGTCCGCGGCGCCCTGCGTGACCTCCGGCAGGCTCCCTCGGCTGTAAGTCAGGCCGCACACCAGGTACAGGAACGAGATGGGGCTTAATCTGTTCTGGGGATATTCCCCCACCAGCAGTGTGGTCCAGGAGCAGTATAAGTGCATGCAGGATATAGATACAGGATATCGGGGACGGAGAGCTCAGGTTGGAAGCAGCTACTCCATGTCCGCCGAAGCCACGCCCCTCTCGGGCACACTATTTTATTCTCCCACCATGCCCTAGTGGATGTTAGGGCATGAACTACTGCCTGTCGGCTCAAAAAACTGTAAAAGAAAACATGTCGACCTTCCGACCTAACCCATGTCGACCTAGCACTGTGTCGACCTAAACCCATGTCGACCTTGATACCTGTCGACCTTCACCCATGTCGACCTAGACACCTGTCAACCTAAGTGCTGTCAACAATGCGACCGTATCCCCCTGTGACTGATTTCCCCTTATACAGCAATGGTTGCATTTCTGGAAGTTTTTTTGGGGAGTAGCAGCAGTCTAGTTCATCTGGCCTATAGCTACTAGTAAGCAGCCGAAAGCGCCTGAGGGGCTCCAGTGGATCCAGCAGGCAGCCATATCGGTCAGCCCCCCCCCCCCCTAGCAACCATTAACATGTCAGCCCCCCCCCCCCCCCCCCAGCAACCATTAACATGTCAGCCCCCCTGCACCCATTAACATCAGCCCCTCCAAGCACCCATTGAGAGGTCAGCCCCCAGCACACATCAACATGTAGTCTCCCCTAGCACACATTACCATGTCACCCCCACAACACCCATTAAAATGTCACTAACACCTGCACACATGTCAGCCCCCTCCCCCCTCCCAGAACACATTAAAATGTCTCTCCCCTGGGCCTCACCCTCCCAGAACACATTACCATGACATTATTAACCCCCTGGACATATTAACACATGTCACTTACTCCCTCCCCAGCACATATATCACATACCTGAGAGCTGGTATTGCTGGCTGCAGTGCTCCTCCAGTGCACACAGCCACCCACGTGTGCAGAATGCTCAGCACTGCAGAGGCAGAGCACAGGAAGTCTTACTATCGGGTTGTTGCTAAGGAAGGGGAGGAAAGTGGGCGGCACTAAACACACAGCTGAGGAAAAAGAGGAGGGACTCGGGAGAGTGATGCTGCTGCTGCCTGTAACTAGGGATGACCATCGGTACAGAGGCCATCAATGGTTGCCATCGATGGCGATTCTGCACCCAGCCATTGATAGTGGCAAACTATTTGATGGATAACCATCGATAGTTTTAGCTATCGATGGTCAGCCATTATATGTGACTGAATGGCCCGTGGGCCAATCAGTACTCGTCGTTGGGACTTCTGGGTGTCAGGGGGGAGAGAGCTATGCTCCGTGATCCATGCACCTTGAAAAAAAAAAAAAAAAAAAAGGAAACATCGTCACACGCCGGGTTGCCTGTGGGAGTCCCGAGCAGCTGCCCCCGGGGCTCATTACTCAGCTGCCCTGGGGGTTTCTTACCTGGCCCCACAGCCAGGGAGAGGCTCCGGGCACGGTGCCTCACTGTGCTTAGCACACTATTCTACTCCCAATCCAGGAGCATTGGGATGGTAAAGTATGAAAAAGTGTTTTGGGGAAAAAGTGCTTGAAAACGCATGTGTAGGCATATTTAACATCAAGATTTTAACCATGTCTGTCTTTTCAACATGTCGGCATAATTAATGTCGGTATAATAACCGTTTCGGTATTTTGACTGTCGGTCAATGGGCATTGGTATAACAACATAACAACAGTTGGTCAAATGTTCGTCGGTAAATTGACTGCATCCCTATAAAACACCTAGTTTGACTGAGACTTTTTTCACCATGAAGATGCCGATTTGGGTCGACACAAGCTGTTCGCATTTAAAAAAAAAAAAAGGTGAAAGTTCTTTACCATCCAAGTGGACATAGGGCGGTATTCAATGAGAATTATCACCGGCCACGGCGAATCAAGTTTTTTATTCGCCGACAATTCGCCGGCTTTTAGCGGCGATTCTCCAAGCATGGCTATTCGTCGGGACTCGACGAGTCAGCCTATTCAACGTGGCTGAGATTCACCGCCCCCAACGGTGAATCTCAGCCTATCTGGCGTATCAGGTGACTGGGGGAGGGCGGGAGCATGTATTCCCGCTCTTCCTCGCTCATATCAGCGAGTTTCCTGCTGCGTACATTCGCCATTAGTTTTCAGCAGGGGTGGAGTGCTGCATGCTAATGGTTCTCCCAGGACCCAAGCACCCGTGGAGAGAGCAGAGTGTATTTTTTCTTTTCTTTTGCAGGTGAGTATTGTGATGCACTAATATTGCACTTGCTATGGGGGTTTGCTTTAAGTTTTTTATTTTAACATGTGCTTGGTGCAATGTGCAGCCATGCTGCATGCTTTTAAGGGGAGCTGGGGTGTTGTGTGGGGTGCCATTCATTCTTTGGGCGTGTTTGTGTGTCCCCATTTCAAAATGACTGCAGCCCAAAAAAAAAGACATAAAAAAAAAAACTGCAGCCATTTTGAAATGGGGGCCCTGGGTCACGCCCCAAAGCATGTCGGGATCCCCCTCACCACACTCCAGCTTCCCTGAAAGGCATGCCTGCACTGCGCACCCCTTTTGGGTTTTGTCTCACCCCTAAATGTCATTTTGCATATTTGCCAGTTGTTGTTTTTTTCTTCCCATTAGTTGTTGGGGTGCAATGTGCAGCCATGCTGAATGCTTTTTAGGGGAGCTGGGGTGTTGTGTGGGGTGCAATGTGCAGCCATGCCCACTCTCTGACCCTTGCAGCTGCACACTTGCTGATGGGGCTGACAGGCTGTCCTCACTGACCAGTGCTCTCTGCATGCTGCCAGTCTGTGCCCCCCCATACACTTTAGGGCACACTGCTTTCCCCAGCCTTCAGGGTTCTGCCAGCTTCAGCATTCACCAGTCAACAACTACACACTTCTCACTCTGCTCTCCTGTCTCAGTCAGACTCCCAGGGAGAGATTCCATCCAGGATTTCCCACCTTTTTCTGCAAACTTGTCAGTTCTGTAACAATGTTTCTTTTTGCAAACTGACCTGCCTTGCTGTGAGCTGAGCTGTTAACCCCTTTTGTGCTGCAAGCTATATAAGCTCAGTTCTGTGCAACTCAAGTAGTACTTTTTAATACACAGTCATGCTGGCACCTGTAGTGCCACAGCTACTTTATGCTTTTTACAGTGTTTCCATTACTTTATGCTGCTGGCACTTGTGCCCCAGCTTGTGGGGTGCCACATTCACCGGTATAGTATACCCGCACCTTCTTCGAGCACTGCTTCTTTTTTTTTGGCATACGCATATTGAAGCTGGGCAGAGAGGGATGTGCTGCCTGGCTGTCTAAAGAGCGGGTCTGCAGCAGCTGCTGGGAAAAGTGTCAGCCGGACAGAAGAGGTGGACTGCCTGTCGCCTGCCTTTATAAGTTCAGTTCTAAGCAGCAGTTTGAAATGTTGCGCCAGTCCGGCAGTCTATAGGAGCTTGCGGCCTGGCAGCCAATCATGAGACACCACTGCCACTCCTGATTGGCTGCCAGCTCCTATTGGCTGGTGACCCAGCGCGAGATTTCAAACTGCTGCATACCCGCTCTAAAGACAGCCAAGCAGCCGACCAATTCTGCCTGGCAGTCACACTGTTTCACTGCAGCAACTGCGGACCCGCTATTTAGACAGCCGGGCAGCACACCGCTTTCTGCCCGGCTGTCAGACTGCTTCCCCCTGGCTAGGAGCATGTAAACCCCCTTGGCATCGAGTATGAAGACCCTTGCATCAAGCTTATGTGCCATAATATGTAATGGGTATCTCAGTGTGTGGCATATCTGTAATGAGCATCACGGTGTGTAGCATATGTATAATGGGCATCAAAGTGTTCGGCATATGTATAATGGCCAACACGGTGTGGGGCATATATATTTAATGGGCATCACGGTGTACTGCATATGTAGAATGGGCTTCACAGTGTTCGGCATATGTATAATGGGCATTATACATATGCCACGTACCATGATGCCCAATATACAGTACATATGTGGCCGTCTCTGTGTCCCTGCTGTCACTCTGTGTTCCCACTGTCTCTCTGCTGTCACTCTCCCTGTCCCTTTGTCCTTGCTGTCCTTGAATTTTGGCTCATACTGTGTGGCACAATGTGTAAGGGCACTAGTACTAGATAGTATAGGGAGTCCTACTATTGTGGTGTATGTGATGTGGTACACTTCACTGAAAGACATGCCCCCTTTTCCAGTGGCCATACCCCTTTTCCAAAGCGCACACAAAACTAATGCCCCTTTCCCACTGCAGGCTTTATGCGGTAAAATGCCGTTTTTTTAGCCTTTTTAAACGGTTAGAGCTGCAGTGGGAAAGCTCCAGGTTGCTTTACACGGGTAACAAATACCGGTATTTGTTAACTGGGTAAAAAGCAGTGTTTTTACCGTGTAAGAGCCATTTTTTTGGCAGTGGGAAAGGGGTAGCCCTTTACCCGTTAAAAAAAAAACGGCATGGGGTCCCCCCCCCCACTGCCGTAACCAGCACCAGGCTGAAGGAGCCGGGGCTGGTATTAAAAAAATCAGGAAACCCGACAAATAGGGGTTCCCTGATTTTTTACAACCAGCCCCAGGCTCCAGGTCCGGGGCTGTTTCCCAAAATACGGGGGACAAAATGACTAGGGGTCCCCCGTATTTTAAGAACTAGCCCCAGGCACAACCAGCCAGCAGGGTAATGCCACAGCCGGGGGACACTTATTATATAAGGTCCCGCGGCCAAAGCATTAACCCTACCGACCAGTCAGCCTGGCCAGGGGCCCTGGGGGAGTGGGGACCCCCCCAATGAAGGGCCCCCCCCCCCCCCTCCAGGACTTACCTGACGAGGCTGAAGCCTGGTGCTATCCCCGATGCCTCTGGGCGGTGGGCATCGGGCTGATGGAATGGTGTAAAAAATAGAATAAAAACTATTGTCTTTTACTGGTGAACTATGAGTCCCAGCAAGCCTCCACCGCAAGCTGGGACTTGGAGAACCACAAGTCCCAGCCTGCGGGGCATTAAAGGGCCCGCTGGGTCTTGTAGTTCCACAGTAAAAGAAATAGTACAATAAACACACTGACACACGTGAAAAATAAAAGTTTAATACATCCATAACACATACATACTGATACTTACCTATCTTGAGCCCGTAGGTAGCCCTGGTCCTGATGTCCTGGTCTGTGTCTGTATCCATGTCGGCATCCCTGTCGGCATCCCTGTCGGCGATGGCGTCGGCGGTCCGGAGTCCGAAGAAATCCATGTGGGAACCTATGGAAGGAAACCATACTCACCTGTCCCAGCGCGACGTAGTCCAGGTAAGGGTCTTGGCAAAAAAAACAAACCGACACGCGAAACCAGCCCGGACAGCAGGGAGCCGCACGGTGTTTGTGTACATCGTGCGGCTCCGCCTCCCGAATGCCGCTATTGGCCGCCTTGCGGCCTAGCGGCTCCTGTATGGTTAGGGAGAGGCCAAGGTGGATTAGGGATAGGCAGTACTGGGGGTAGGGAAGGGGTATAGAAGCTACTAGGTTTAGAAGTGTACATACATTGCACTTTAAGCTGGCATATTGAAAGTTATTTCCAGTGCTGCTGCAGGCACCATTGACATCACCTCTATACCCCATGCACGGCCAGCAGCAGGAACCGGGGCAGCCTCTGGGAAGAGGCAAATGCGTTCAAGGCAAAGTTGGACAATCATTTACTGGAGAAAACATCCATGGGTACAAATAAGAAATATAATTTGTCTGTAAAATACCAGAACCTACCAAATCAGCAATGGATATCTATACCAGGTTGAACTAGATGGACGCAAGTCTTTTTTCAGCCTTACCTACTATGAAACTATCATAGGTCAGGGTGCTCTGGTGCTGCTGCCAGCAACTCAGGGCAAACAATTGGGGTGCAGGAGCATAACTAGAACCTTGTGGGTCCCATTGCAAAATATATAAAGGGTCCGATTCTCTCTCTCTCTCTCTGACACTTTATTTTTCTTTCCATCACTGTCTCTCTATTTCTCTCTCCTTCACACCCCCACTCTCTCCATAGCGTTTCGCTGTCTCGCTCCGCTCTTTCCTTCATACTCACCAATCAGGATTCTAGCTGTCAGTATTACGGCATTGGCATCCTAACTCATTTCAAGTTCAGCGGCCGCTCTTCTAAAGGCATTAGGGATGCTAGTGACGCTATACTGAATGCTGGCATCCAGGGACCAGGGGCTAATAGATAGCAGACACACAGGGCATACATGCACACATACCATACACACATACCATACACGCACATACCATACATATATATATACAAACAGGACATACATGCACACATACCATATATACAGACACACATCACAAACACACACATATACCATACAGACACACATAATATACACGCACATACCATACATACATACAAACAGAACATACATGCACACTACAGTAATCACACGCATGCCATACATACACACAGGACATGCCATACAGACACGCACACGCACATACCATTCACACACAGGACATTAAAGCACACATACCTTAGACACAAAGGACATACACGGACACACACATGGCATACTGGTACAGATACCATACATGCACACACACAGCATATTTACATATACACACACACATACAGCATACACACATGGCATACGACCACAGATACCATACAACATGCACACATACAGCATATTTATAAACATACACACGCTATAGACACACAGAGCATACACAAAAAGTATACATACATACACACATACAGCATACTTACAAACACCAATACTAAAGCAAATAACCCCCACAAGCAATGGAGGGCACCCAGTTTCCATATACCCAGTCCTCCCCCTTCCCACTGCAGCTACCAAGACATAGTACTCACTGGGCCACCAGCTTACATTAATGGTGCCCACACTTTTCTTCCCCTGTCCATGCCCCTGCAACTGGCACCCACAACAAGGGACACAAACCTGTAAAATCAGCATGTCACCTATTCATAGCTCCGTGTATCAGGCAGCCCCATGTCCTGAGACAGAGAGAGGAGCTTCTTCCTGACAGCCGAGGAGCTCAGCTGTGCGCTGCAGCGCCACCTACAGGCGGCTCAACAGTATATACCCAGCTTCCTCCCAGCAGCAGAGCACTGAGCAGAGCTCGGCTTTGAGAGTGCCGTGACCCTGCTGCGCCCCAGTGACACCGGCTCCCCCCCGCGATGGCTGGGGCTGCCTTACCATAGCTACGCCCCTGTATATATACACGCCGCACTACATGACTATCTCCCTCCATGCTGTACTACATTACATCCCGCTACACACTGCACTACATCACTACATTACATAATCATCATTACAATAAATACCCAGTATTTCATTTATTTTATTTTTATTAAGTTACTTATAGAGCGCAGCATATTCCGTTGCGCTTTACAAAAGGAGATAGTGATACAACAAACAGGGACTTTTAAGACAGTCAAAAGGTAGGAGGGCCCTGCTCGCAAGCTTACAATCTATAGGGAAATAGGCATTGATACATAAGGATAGATACTGTATTCTTTATTGCCTCGATTCCACCAGAATGCAAGGTTCTGTGACTGGTTCTGGAATTTGATAAGCTTGCCTGAAGAGATGAGTTTTCAGGCAACGCTTATAGGTTTGGAAACTATAAGCGTCAGTAACAATCAGATCTGCAGCATATGACATTCACCATAACCCAGTAACAATCAGATCTGCAGACACCAGCAGTGTTGTATAAGGGGGAAGTGCAGAGACGCGCAGTCATTAAGTCGACACCGTTGGGTCGACAGGTCGGAAAGGTCAACATGGTTTTTTACCCGAATGTCGACACTGTGAACATGAACACAGTTGGAAGTCAACCGAAGCCCTTGCGATGCTTCGGGCACACTATTTTTTTTTAATTCAATAATTTTTATTGAAATTTTTAGTAATGCAACATAAACTCCCGTTACAGGCAATAGTTTGTAGACACAGACAGTGAAATCCAGTTTAGTACATGATACTAAATACAAAAAAGTGCAGCTAGGGTAACGTTGATACTGCAATGATGCATGAAAGCAAGGGTAAAAATAAGGGTATTGTTTGTGGACATAGAAAGTAAAAAAAAAAAAACTCTCTAATGCAGGATATATCGAGCCCTATTGCCCAAAGGCGCCATCTGGGTTCTAGGTACTACCGAGTATATGACACATATACATACAGAGTGAAATACCACACCACAATATAATAAAAAGTATGACAGAGCGGATATAGTCTGATAGGACAGTATATTTCCCAGCTAAGAAGTTACTAGACTAGGAGAAATTATTATTGCAGAATTGTAGGTCTGGTCAGACAAGGGGAGTAAAATAAAATGTAAAAATAAGTAACCCACTATCTTGAATATAATACCTAACCTACCCAAAGCAAAACCCCCCCAAAAACCCAAAATAAACCTTCCCAAAATACCCCCACCCTGTATGACCTAACCCCAACCTAGGTATACCTGGATCCCGAACAACCTACCCTCCTCTTCCCAACTGTCTATACTACTATTACTAAGAGGGGATAAATTAGTGGCCTTCAGCTTATATTAGCTAACCTAGCCTAAAATCCTAATTCACCCCTTCCCCCCACCCCCCCATCCTCCTCCCCCCCCCCCCCCATATGGTCGGATAATAGGCGAATGGGCTAAATGGGGCAATGGCTGTAATTATTAACTAGTATAGCAAGGATGCTGCAGCATAATTACAATATAAAATGATCCCGTCTCAGTATTAGGCAACAAAGTAGAATCTGCGAAAGTTATATATCATGGAAACATACAAAACGGTCACTAAACCAGCAGACATGTAAAAGCACAGGAGATGAAAGTATTAAACCGGCCAAGCCTCAGTTAACAACGAAGATATTTTGGAGCGTAAGAGTATGAAAAATATTAGTCGGGCCAGGCCCTCCTCCCCCGCAGAGTCTTAAAGACAACAGTCCCTCCATCGTACACCCAAGGACATGCACATAGGAGCCGAAAGTACATGGACAAGAGATCCAGGAGTGTCCCATCAATCCAGAAATATGGAAATAGATGTAAGGAGTAGGTGCAGAGGGGTTTTCGTAGCTGTAGTGTCACTGCGAGAGTCGTACAACGGAGCTCCGAAGAGGCCGCAACAGCTGGTACCGTAACAGTAGCAGAGGCAGTGTTAGAAGCATCTATTTGGCAGGTTGGATCCATTGTTGCAGCTGCAGAACTGATTTTTATAGATTCCTCATCTGCAGGAGTTGAAAAGAGAGTAGTGGATGAAGAAGACACTACCTCCCTGACAGGAGGGTCCTGTTGCCAATCTAGCGCAGATGACACAGAGGTCATATTTTCAGGAGTTATAGGTGCACCCACCATAGTATCAAGTTTGGCAAGTAGCCTCTGAGTGGAGGAATTGATGGCCTGGAGGATTTGTTGCACAAAGCCTGACATCCTAGAAAGTTAGATGATACTCAATATGGAAAGCAATGGCAAAATGGTGGTGGCTAGCACACCACCAGTGTGTACCATAGGTGTCAGCAGGATATTGTCCAAATTACCTTGTAGCACTAAAGGATCTGGCTAGTATGAGATTTTATATCACTCTCAGAGCAGTGACAGTTATAAATCAAGACTTGCTACAAGCGGTGTTAATGTATTCACAGTAAATGCAGGCAGTCCCAGACTCAAACACAGGAGAGGTAGATTATGATGGCAGACCTGCTGGGACCCCCCCGGCCAAGATGGCTGACCAGCAAATTCAGGCGCCGTGACGCGCTGTAGATCCCAGCAGCCTGGAGGGCAGGACGGGGGTGGCAGGAGGCTTCCAGGCGCACAGCAAACGGGGGAGAGAGGGCGGCCAAACAGACTCACCCGGACAGGCAGCACACACACAGTAGCCCGGCGGCGTCCCTCCGCAGTAGCGCGCCTCCTGTCCGTGAAGAGGAAGACACGCAGGGCACACACGACAGCGGCACCTGGCAGGGGAAAGAAAATGGCGTCCGCGGCGCCCTGCGTGACCTCCGGCAGGCTCCCTCGGCTGTAAGTCAGGCCGCACACCAGGTACAGGAACGAGATGGGGCTTAATCTGTTCTGGGGATATTCCCCCACCAGCAGTGTGGTCCAGGAGCAGTATAAGTGCATGCAGGATATAGATACAGGATATCGGGGACGGAGAGCTCAGGTTGGAAGCAGCTACTCCATGTCCGCCGAAGCCACGCCCCTCTCGGGCACACTATTTTATTCTCCCACCATGCCCTAGTGGATGTTAGGGCATGAACTACTGCCTGTCGGCTCAAAAAACTGTAAAAGAAAACATGTCGACCTTCCGACCTAACCCATGTCGACCTAGCACTGTGTCGACCTAAACCCATGTCGACCTTGATACCTGTCGACCTTCACCCATGTCGACCTAGACACCTGTCAACCTAAGTGCTGTCAACAATGCGACCGTATCCCCCTGTGACTGATTTCCCCTTATACAGCAATGGTTGCATTTCTGGAAGTTTTTTTGGGGAGTAGCAGCAGT
Source organism: Crinia signifera (assembly GCF_055691185.1). Classification (NCBI taxonomy): domain Eukaryota; kingdom Metazoa; phylum Chordata; class Amphibia; order Anura; family Myobatrachidae; genus Crinia; species Crinia signifera. The sequence continues at coordinate 95,362 of NW_028142075.1, read as the reverse complement.
CTAGTTCATCTGGCCTATAGCTACTAGTAAGCAGCCGAAAGCGCCTGAGGGGCTCCAGTGGATCCAGCAGGCAGCCATATCGGTCAGCCCCCCCCCCCTAGCAACCATTAACATGTCAGCCCCCCCCCCCCCCCCCAGCAACCATTAACATGTCAGCCCCCCTGCACCCATTAACATGTCAGCCCCTCCAAGCACCCATTGAGAGGTCAGCCCCCAGCACACATCAACATGTAGTCTCCCCTAGCACACATTACCATGTCACCCCCACAACACCCATTAAAATGTCACTAACACCTGCACACATGTCAGCCCCCTCCCCCCTCCCAGAACACATTAAAATGTCTCTCCCCTGGGCCTCACCCTCCCAGAACACATTACCATGACATTATTAACCCCCTGGACATATTAACATGTCACTTACTCCCTCCCCAGCACATATATCACATACCTGAGAGCTGGTATTGCTGGCTGCAGTGCTCCTCCAGTGCACACAGCCACCCACGTGTGCAGAATGCTCAGCACTGCAGAGGCAGAGCACAGGAAGTCTTACTATCGGGTTGTTGCTAAGGAAGGGGAGGAAAGTGGGCGGCACTAAACACACAGCTGAGGAAAAAGAGGAGGGACTCGGGAGAGTGATGCTGCTGCTGCCTGTAACTAGGGATGACCATCGGTACAGAGGCCATCAATGGTTGCCATCGATGGCGATTCTGCACCCAGCCATTGATAGTGGCAAACTATTTGATGGATAACCATCGATAGTTTTAGCTATCGATGGTCAGCCATTATATGTGACTGAATGGCCCGTGGGCCAATCAGTACTCGTCGTTGGGACTTCTGGGTGTCAGGGGGGAGAGAGCTATGCTCCGTGATCCATGCACCTTGAAAAAAAAAAAAAAAAAAAAAGGAAACATCGTCACACGCCGGGTTGCCTGTGGGAGTCCCGAGCAGCTGCCCCCGGGGCTCATTACTCAGCTGCCCTGGGGGTTTCTTACCTGGCCCCACAGCCAGGGAGAGGCTCCGGGCACGGTGCCTCACTGTGCTTAGCACACTATTCTACTCCCAATCCAGGAGCATTGGGATGGTAAAGTATGAAAAAGTGTTTTGGGGAAAAAGTGCTTGAAAACGCATGTGTAGGCATATTTAACATCAAGATTTTAACCATGTCTGTCTTTTCAACATGTCGGCATAATTAATGTCGGTATAATAACCGTTTCGGTATTTTGACTGTCGGTCAATGGGCATTGGTATAACAACATAACAACAGTTGGTCAAATGTTCGTCGGTAAATTGACTGCATCCCTATAAAACACCTAGTTTGACTGAGACTTTTTTCACCATGAAGATGCCGATTTGGGTCGACACAAGCTGTTCGCATTTAAAAAAAAAAAAAGGTGAAAGTTCTTTACCATCCAAGTGGACATAGGGCGGTATTCAATGAGAATTATCACCGGCCACGGCGAATCAAGTTTTTTATTCGCCGACAATTCGCCGGCTTTTAGCGGCGATTCTCCAAGCATGGCTATTCGTCGGGACTCGACGAGTCAGCCTATTCAACGTGGCTGAGATTCACCGCCCCCAACGGTGAATCTCAGCCTATCTGGCGTATCAGGTGACTGGGGGAGGGCGGGAGCATGTATTCCCGCTCTTCCTCGCTCATATCAGCGAGTTTCCTGCTGCGTACATTCGCCATTAGTTTTCAGCAGGGGTGGAGTGCTGCATGCTAATGGTTCTCCCAGGACCCAAGCACCCGTGGAGAGAGCAGAGTGTATTTTTTCTTTTCTTTTGCAGGTGAGTATTGTGATGCACTAATATTGCACTTGCTATGGGGGTTTGCTTTAAGTTTTTTATTTTAACATGTGCTTGGTGCAATGTGCAGCCATGCTGCATGCTTTTAAGGGGAGCTGGGGTGTTGTGTGGGGTGCCATTCATTCTTTGGGCGTGTTTGTGTGTCCCCATTTCAAAATGACTGCAGCCCAAAAAAAAAGACATAAAAAAAAAAACTGCAGCCATTTTGAAATGGGGGCCCTGGGTCACGCCCCAAAGCATGTCGGGATCCCCCTCACCACACTCCAGCTTCCCTGAAAGGCATGCCTGCACTGCGCACCCCTTTTGGGTTTTGTCTCACCCCTAAATGTCATTTTGCATATTTGCCAGTTGTTGTTTTTTTCTTCCCATTAGTTGTTGGGGTGCAATGTGCAGCCATGCTGAATGCTTTTTAGGGGAGCTGGGGTGTTGTGTGGGGTGCAATGTGCAGCCATGCCCACTCTCTGACCCTTGCAGCTGCACACTTGCTGATGGGGCTGACAGGCTGTCCTCACTGACCAGTGCTCTCTGCATGCTGCCAGTCTGTGCCCCCCCATACACTTTAGGGCACACTGCTTTCCCCAGCCTTCAGGGTTCTGCCAGCTTCAGCATTCACCAGTCAACAACTACACACTTCTCACTCTGCTCTCCTGTCTCAGTCAGACTCCCAGGGAGAGATTCCATCCAGGATTTCCCACCTTTTTCTGCAAACTTGTCAGTTCTGTAACAATGTTTCTTTTTGCAAACTGACCTGCCTTGCTGTGAGCTGAGCTGTTAACCCCTTTTGTGCTGCAAGCTATATAAGCTCAGTTCTGTGCAACTCAAGTAGTACTTTTTAATACACAGTCATGCTGGCACCTGTAGTGCCACAGCTACTTTATGCTTTTTACAGTGTTTCCATTACTTTATGCTGCTGGCACTTGTGCCCCAGCTTGTGGGGTGCCACATTCACCGGTATAGTATACCCGCACCTTCTTCGAGCACTGCTTCTTTTTTTTTGGCATACGCATATTGAAGCTGGGCAGAGAGGGATGTGCTGCCTGGCTGTCTAAAGAGCGGGTCTGCAGCAGCTGCTGGGAAAAGTGTCAGCCGGACAGAAGAGGTGGACTGCCTGTCGCCTGCCTTTATAAGTTCAGTTCTAAGCAGCAGTTTGAAATGTTGCGCCAGTCCGGCAGTCTATAGGAGCTTGCGGCCTGGCAGCCAATCATGAGACACCACTGCCACTCCTGATTGGCTGCCAGCTCCTATTGGCTGGTGACCCAGCGCGAGATTTCAAACTGCTGCATACCCGCTCTAAAGACAGCCAAGCAGCCGACCAATTCTGCCTGGCAGTCACACTGTTTCACTGCAGCAACTGCGGACCCGCTATTTAGACAGCCGGGCAGCACACCGCTTTCTGCCCGGCTGTCAGACTGCTTCCCCCTGGCTAGGAGCATGTAAACCCCCTTGGCATCGAGTATGAAGACCCTTGCATCAAGCTTATGTGCCATAATATGTAATGGGTATCTCAGTGTGTGGCATATCTGTAATGAGCATCACGGTGTGTAGCATATGTATAATGGGCATCAAAGTGTTCGGCATATGTATAATGGCCAACACGGTGTGGGGCATATATATTTAATGGGCATCACGGTGTACTGCATATGTAGAATGGGCTTCACAGTGTTCGGCATATGTATAATGGGCATTATACATTTGCCACGTACCATGATGCCCAATATACAGTACATATGTGGCCGTCTCTGTGTCCCTGCTGTCACTCTGTGTTCCCACTGTCTCTCTGCTGTCACTCTCCCTGTCCCTTTGTCCTTGCTGTCCTTGAATTTTGGCTCATACTGTGTGGCACAATGTGTAAGGGCACTAGTACTAGATAGTATAGGGAGTCCTACTATTGTGGTGTATGTGATGTGGTACACTTCACTGAAAGACATGCCCCCTTTTCCAGTGGCCATACCCCTTTTCCAAAGCGCACACAAAACTAATGCCCCTTTCCCACTGCAGGCTTTATGCGGTAAAATGCCGTTTTTTTAGCCTTTTTAAACGGTTAGAGCTGCAGTGGGAAAGCTCCAGGTTGCTTTACACGGGTAACAAATACCGGTATTTGTTAACTGGGTAAAAAGCAGTGTTTTTACCGTGTAAGAGCCATTTTTTTGGCAGTGGGAAAGGGGTAGCCCTTTACCCGTTAAAAAAAAAACGGCATGGGGTCCCCCCCCCCCCACTGCCGTAACCAGCACCAGGCTGAAGGAGCCGGGGCTGGTATTAAAAAAATCAGGAAACCCGACAAATAGGGGTTCCCTGATTTTTTACAACCAGCCCCAGGCTCCAGGTCCGGGGCTGTTTCCCAAAATACGGGGGACAAAATGACTAGGGGTCCCCCGTATTTTAAGAACTAGCCCCAGGCACAACCAGCCAGCAGGGTAATGCCACAGCCGGGGGACACTTATTATATAAGGTCCCGCGGCCAAAGCATTAACCCTACCGACCAGTCAGCCTGGCCAGGGGCCCTGGGGGAGTGGGGACCCCCCCAATGAAGGGGGCCCCCCCCCCCCCTCCAGGACTTACCTGACGAGGCTGAAGCCTGGTGCTATCCCCGATGCCTCTGGGCGGTGGGCATCGGGCTGATGGAATGGTGTAAAAAATAGAATAAAAACTATTGTCTTTTACTGGTGAACTATGAGTCCCAGCAAGCCTCCACCGCAAGCTGGGACTTGGAGAACCACAAGTCCCAGCCTGCGGGGCATTAAAGGGCCCGCTGGGTCTTGTAGTTCCACAGTAAAAGAAATAGTACAATAAACACACTGACACACGTGAAAAATAAAAGTTTAATACATCCATAACACATACATACTGATACTTACCTATCTTGAGCCCGTAGGTAGCCCTGGTCCTGATGTCCTGGTCTGTGTCTGTATCCATGTCGGCATCCCTGTCGGCGATGGCGTCGGCGGTCCGGAGTCCGAAGAAATTCATGTGGGAACCTATGGAAGGAAACCATACTCACCTGTCCCAGCGCGACGTAGTCCAGGTAAGGGTCTTGGCAAAAAAAACAAACCGACACGCGAAACCAGCCCGGACAGCAGGGAGCCGCACGGTGTTTGTGTACATCGTGCGGCTCCGCCTCCCGAATGCCGCTATTGGCCGCCTTGCGGCCTAGCGGCTCCTGTATGGTTAGGGAGAGGCCAAGGTGGATTAGGGATAGGCAGTACTGGGGGTAGGGAAGGGGTATAGAAGCTACTAGGTTTAGAAGTGTACATACATTGCACTTTAAGCTGGCATATTGAAAGTTATTTCCAGTGCTGCTGCAGGCACCATTGACATCACCTCTATACCCCATGCACGGCCAGCAGCAGGAACCGGGGCAGCCTCTGGGAAGAGGCAAATGCGTTCAAGGCAAAGTTGGACAATCATTTACTGGAGAAAACATCCATGGGTACAAATAAGAAATATAATTTGTCTGTAAAATACCAGAACCTACCAAATCAGCAATGGATATCTATACCAGGTTGAACTAGATGGACGCAAGTCTTTTTTCAGCCTTACCTACTATGAAACTATCATAGGTCAGGGTGCTCTGGTGCTGCTGCCAGCAACTCAGGGCAAACAATTGGGGTGCAGGAGCATAACTAGAACCTTGTGGGTCCCATTGCAAAATATATAAAGGGTCCGATTCTCTCTCTCTCTCTGACACTTTATTTTTCTTTCCATCACTGTCTCTCTATTTCTCTCTCCTTCACACCCCCACTCTCTCCATAGCGTTTCGCTGTCTCGCTCCGCTCTTTCCTTCATACTCACCAATCAGGATTCTAGCTGTCAGTATTACGGCATTGGCATCCTAACTCATTTCAAGTTCAGCGGCCGCTCTTCTAAAGGCATTAGGGATGCTAGTGACGCTATACTGAATGCTGGCATCCAGGGACCAGGGGCTAATAGATAGCAGACACACAGGGCATACATGCACACATACCATACACACATACCATACACGCACATACCATACATATATATATACAAACAGGACATACATGCACACATACCATATATACAGACACACATCACAAACACACACATATACCATACAGACACACATAATATACACGCACATACCATACATACATACAAACAGAACATACATGCACACTACAGTAATCACACGCATGCCATACATACACACAGGACATGCCATACAGACACGCACACGCACATACCATTCACACACAGGACATTAAAGCACACATACCTTAGACACAAAGGACATACACGGACACACACATGGCATACTGGTACAGATACCATACATGCACACACACAGCATATTTACATATACACACACACATACAGCATACACACATGGCATACGACCACAGATACCATACAACATGCACACATACAGCATATTTATAAACATACACACGCTATAGACACACAGAGCATACACAAAAAGTATACATACATACATACATACACACATACAGCATACTTACAAACACCAATACTAAAGCAAATAACCCCCACAAGCAATGGAGGGCACCCAGTTTCCATATACCCAGTCCTCCCCCTTCCCACTGCAGCTACCAAGACATAGTACTCACTGGGCCACCAGCTTACATTAATGGTGCCCACACTTTTCTTCCCCTGTCCATGCCCCTGCAACTGGCACCCACAACAAGGGACACAAACCTGTAAAATCAGCATGTCACCTATTCATAGCTCCGTGTATCAGGCAGCCCCATGTCCTGAGACAGAGAGAGGAGCTTCTTCCTGACAGCCGAGGAGCTCAGCTGTGCGCTGCAGCGCCACCTACAGGCGGCTCAACAGTATATACCCAGCTTCCTCCCAGCAGCAGAGCACTGAGCAGAGCTCGGCTTTGAGAGTGCCGTGACCCTGCTGCGCCCCAGTGACACCGGCTCCCCCCCGCGATGGCTGGGGCTGCCTTACCATAGCTACGCCCCTGTATATATACACGCCGCACTACATGACTATCTCCCTCCATGCTGTACTACATTACATCCCGCTACACACTGCACTACATCACTACATTACATAATCATCATTACAATAAATACCCAGTATTTCATTTATTTTATTTTTATTAAGTTACTTATAGAGCGCAGCATATTCCGTTGCGCTTTACAAAAGGAGATAGTGATACAACAAACAGGGACTTTTAAGACAGTCAAAAGGTAGGAGGGCCCTGCTCGCAAGCTTACAATCTATAGGGAAATAGGCATTGATACATAAGGATAGATACTGTATTCTTTATTGCCTCGATTCCACCAGAATGCAAGGTTCTGTGACTGGTTCTGGAATTTGATAAGCTTGCCTGAAGAGATGAGTTTTCAGGCAACGCTTATAGGTTTGGAAACTATAAGCGTCAGTAACAATCAGATCTGCAGCATATGACATTCACCATAACCCAGTAACAATCAGATCTGCAGACACCAGCAGTGTTGTATAAGGGGGAAGTGCAGAGACGCGCAGTCATTAAGTCGACACCGTTGGGTCGACAGGTCGGAAAGGTCAACATGGTTTTTTACCCGAATGTCGACACTGTGAACATGAACACAGTTGGAAGTCAACCGAAGCCCTTGCGATGCTTCGGGCACACTATTTTTTTTTAATTCAATAATTTTTATTGAAATTTTTAGTAATGCAACATAAACTCCAGTTACAGGCAATAGTTTGTAGACACAGACAGTGAAATCCAGTTTAGTACATGATACTAAATACAAAAAAGTGCAGCTAGGGTAACGTTGATACTGCAATGATGCATGAAAGCAAGGGTAAAAATAAGGGTATTGTTTGTGGACATAGAAAGTAAAAAAAAAAAGAAAAAAAACTCTCTAATGCAGGATATATCGAGCCCTATTGCCCAAAGGCGCCATCTGGGTTCTAGGTACTACCGAGTATATGTTACATATACATACAGAGTGAAATACCACACCACAATATAATAAAAAGTATGACAGAGCGGATATAGTCTGATAGGACAGTATATTTCCCAGCTAAGAAGTTACTAGACTAGGAGAAATTATTATTGCAGAATTGTAGGTCTGGTCAGACAAGGGGAGTAAAATAAAATGTAAAAATAAGTAACCCACTATCTTGAATATAATACCTAACCTACCCAAAGCAAAACCCCCCCAAAAACCCAAAATAAACCTTCCCAAAATACCCCCACCCTGTATGACCTAACCCCAACCTAGGTATACCTGGATCCCGAACAACCTACCCTCCTCTTCCCAACTGTCTATACTACTATTACTAAGAGGGGATAAATTAGTGGCCTTCAGCTTATATTAGCTAACCTAGCCTAAAATCCTAATTCACCCCTTCCCCCCCCCCCATCCTCCCCCCCCCCCCATATGGTCGGATAATAGGCGAATGGGCTAAATGGGGCAATGGCTGTAATTATTAACTAGTATAGCAAGGATGCTGCAGCATAATTACAATATAAAATGATCCCGTCTCAGTATTAGGCAACAAAGTAGAATCTGCGAAAGTTATATATCATGGAAACATACAAAACGGCCACTAAACCAGCAGACATGTAAAAGCACAGGAGATGAAAGTATTAAACCGGCCAAGCCTCAGTTAACAACGAAGATATTTTGGAGCGTAAGAGTATGAAAAATATTAGTCGGGCCAGGCCCTCCTCCCCCGCAGAGTCTTAAAGACAACAGTCCCTCCATCGTACACCCAAGGACATGCACATAGGAGCCGAAAGTACATGGACAAGAGATCCAGGAGTGTCCCATCAATCCAGAAATATGGAAATAGATGTAAGGAGTAGGTGCAGAGGGGTTTTCGTAGCTGTAGTGTCACTGCGAGAGTCGTACAACGGAGCTCCGAAGAGGCCGCAACAGCTGGTACCGTAACAGTAGCAGAGGCAGTGTTAGAAGCATCTATTTGGCAGGTTGGATCCATTGTTGCAGCTGCAGAACTGATTTTTATAGATTCCTCATCTGCAGGAGTTGAAAAGAGAGTAGTGGATGAAGAAGACACTACCTCCCTGACAGGAGGGTCCTGTTGCCAATCTAGCGCAGATGACACAGAGGTCATATTTTCAGGAGTTATAGGTGCACCCACCATAGTATCAAGTTTGGCAAGTAGCCTCTGAGTGGAGGAATTGATGGCCTGGAGGATTTGTTGCACAAAGCCTGACATCCTAGAAAGTTAGATGATACTCAATATGGAAAGCAATGGCAAAATGGTGGTGGCTAGCACACCACCAGTGTGTACCATAGGTGTCAGCAGGATATTGTCCAAATTACCTTGTAGCACTAAAGGATCTGGCTAGTATGAGATTTTATATCACTCTCAGAGCAGTGACAGTTATAAATCAAGACTTGCTACAAGCGGTGTTAATGTATTCACAGTAAATGCAGGCAGTCCCAGACTCAAACACAGGAGAGGTAGATTATGATGGCAGACCTGCTGGGACCCCCCCGGCCAAGATGGCTGACCAGCAAATTCAGGCGCCGTGACGCGCTGTAGATCCCAGCAGCCTGGAGGGCAGGACGGGGGTGGCAGGAGGCGCCCTTCCAGGCGCACAGCAAACGGGGGAGAGAGGGCGGCCAAACAGACTCACCCGGACAGGCAGCACACACACAGTAGCCCGGCGGCGTCCCTCCGCAGTAGCGCGCCTCCTGTCCGTGAAGAGGAAGACACGCAGGGCACACACGACAGCGGCACCTGGCAGGGGAAAGAAAATGGCGTCCGCGGCGCCCTGCGTGACCTCCGGCAGGCTCCCTCGGCTGTAAGTCAGGCCGCACACCAGGTACAGGAACGAGATGGGGCTTAATCTGTTCTGGGGATATTCCCCCACCAGCAGTGTGGTCCAGGAGCAGTATAAGTGCATGCAGGATATAGATACAGGATATCGGGGACGGAGAGCTCAGGTTGGAAGCAGCTAGTCCATGTCCGCCGAAGCCACGCCCCTCTCGGGCACACTATTTTATTCTCCCACCATGCCCTAGTGGATGTTAGGGCATGAACTACTGCCTATCGGCTCAAAAAACTGTAAAAGAAAACATGTCGACCTTCCGACCTAACCCATGTCGACCTAGCACTGTGTCGACCTAAACCCATGTCGACCTTGATACCTGTCGACCTTCACCCATGTCGACCTAGACACCTGTCAACCTAAGTGCTGTCAACAATGCGACCGTATCCCCCTGTGACTGATTTCCCCTTATACAGCAATGGTTGCATTTCTGGAAGTTTTTTTGGGGAGTAGCAGCAGTCTAGTTCATCTGGCCTATAGCTACTAGTAAGCAGCCGAAAGCGCCTGAGGGGCTCCAGTGGATCCAGCAGGCAGCCATATCGGTCAGCCCCCCCCCCCCTAGCAACCATTAACATGTCAGCCCCCCCCCCCCCCCCCCCAGCAACCATTAACATGTCAGCCCCCCTGCACCCATTAACATGTCAGCCCCTCCAAGCACCCATTGAGAGGTCAGCCCCTCCAAGCACCCATTGAGAGGTCAGCCCCCAGCACACATCAACATGTAGTCTCCCCTAGCACACATTACCATGTCACCCCCACAACACCCATTAAAATGTCACTAACACCTGCACACATGTCAGCCCCCTCCCCCCTCCCAGAACACATTAAAATGTCTCTCCCCTGGGCCTCACCCTCCCAGAACACATTACCATGACATTATTAACCCCCTGGACATATTAACATGTCACTTACTCCCTCCCCAGCACATATATCACATACCTGAGAGCTGGTATTGCTGGCTGCAGTGCTCCTCCAGTGCACACAGCCACCCACGTGTGCAGAATGCTCAGCACTGCAGAGGCAGAGCACAGGAAGTCTTACTATCGGGTTGTTGCTAAGGAAGGGGAGGAAAGTGGGCGGCACTAAACACACAGCTGAGGAAAAAGAGGAGGGACTCGGGAGAGTGATGCTGCTGCTGCCTGTAACTAGGGATGACCATCGGTACAGAGGCCATCAATGGTTGCCATCGATGGCGATTCTGCACCCAGCCATTGATAGTGGCAAACTATTTGATGGATAACCATCGATAGTTTTAGCTATCGATGGTCAGCCATTATATGTGACTGAATGGCCCGTGGGCCAATCAGTACTCGTCGTTGGGACTTCTGGGTGTCAGGGGGGAGAGAGCTATGCTCCGTGATCCATGCACCTTGAAAAAAAAAAAAAAAAAAAAAAAGGAAACATCGTCACACGCCGGGTTGCCTGTGGGAGTCCCGAGCAGCTGCCCCCGGGGCTCATTACTCAGCTGCCCTGGGGGTTTCTTACCTGGCCCCACAGCCAGGGAGAGGCTCCGGGCACGGTGCCTCACTGTGCTTAGCACACTATTCTACTCCCAATCCAGGAGCATTGGGATGGTAAAGTATGAAAAAGTGTTTTGGGGAAAAAGTGCTTGAAAACGCATGTGTAGGCATATTTAACATCAAGATTTTAACCATGTCTGTCTTTTCAACATGTCGGCATAATTAATGTCGGTATAATAACCGTTTCGGTATTTTGACTGTCGGTCAATGGGCATTGGTATAACAACATAACAACAGTTGGTCAAATGTTCGTCGGTAAATTGACTGCATCCCTATAAAACACCTAGTTTGACTGAGACTTTTTTCACCATGAAGATGCCGATTTGGGTCGACACAAGCTGTTCGCATTTAAAAAAAAAAAAAGGTGAAAGTTCTTTACCATCCAAGTGGACATAGGGCGGTATTCAATGAGAATTATCACCGGCCACGGCGAATCAAGTTTTTTATTCGCCGACAATTCGCCGGCTTTTAGCGGCGATTCTCCAAGCATGGCTATTCGTCGGGACTCGACGAGTCAGCCTATTCAACGTGGCTGAGATTCACCGCCCCCAACGGTGAATCTCAGCCTATCTGGCGTATCAGGTGACTGGGGGAGGGCGGGAGCATGTATTCCCGCTCTTCCTCGCTCATATCAGCGAGTTTCCTGCTGCGTACATTCGCCATTAGTTTTCAGCAGGGGTGGAGTGCTGCATGCTAATGGTTCTCCCAGGACCCAAGCACCCGTGGAGAGAGCAGAGTGTATTTTTTCTTTTCTTTTGCAGGTGAGTATTGTGATGCACTAATATTGCACTTGCTATGGGGGTTTGCTTTAAGTTTTTTATTTTAACATGTGCTTGGTGCAATGTGCAGCCATGCTGCATGCTTTTAAGGGGAGCTGGGGTGTTGTGTGGGGTGCCATTCATTCTTTGGGCGTGTTTGTGTGTCCCCATTTCAAAATGACTGCAGCCCAAAAAAAAAGACATAAAAAAAAAAAACTGCAGCCATTTTGAAATGGGGGCCCTGGGTCACGCCCCAAAGCATGTCGGGATCCCCCTCACCACACTCCAGCTTCCCTGAAAGGCATGCCTGCACTGCGCACCCCTTTTGGGTTTTGTCTCACCCCTAAATGTCATTTTGCATATTTGCCAGTTGTTGTTTTTTTCTTCCCATTAGTTGTTGGGGTGCAATGTGCAGCCATGCTGAATGCTTTTTAGGGGAGCTGGGGTGTTGTGTGGGGTGCAATGTGCAGCCATGCCCACTCTCTGACCCTTGCAGCTGCACACTTGCTGATGGGGCTGACAGGCTGTCCTCACTGACCAGTGCTCTCTGCATGCTGCCAGTCTGTGCCCCCCCATACACTTTAGGGCACACTGCTTTCCCCAGCCTTCAGGGTTCTGCCAGCTTCAGCATTCACCAGTCAACAACTACACACTTCTCACTCTGCTCTCCTGTCTCAGTCAGACTCCCAGGGAGAGATTCCATCCAGGATTTCCCACCTTTTTCTGCAAACTTGTCAGTTCTGTAACAATGTTTCTTTTTGCAAACTGACCTGCCTTGCTGTGAGCTGAGCTGTTAACCCCTTTTGTGCTGCAAGCTATATAAGCTCAGTTCTGTGCAACTCAAGTAGTACTTTTTAATACACAGTCATGCTGGCACCTGTAGTGCCACAGCTACTTTATGCTTTTTACAGTGTTTCCATTACTTTATGCTGCTGGCACTTGTGCCCCAGCTTGTGGGGTGCCACATTCACCGGTATAGTATACCCGCACCTTCTTCGAGCACTGCTTCTTTTTTTTTGGCATACGCATATTGAAGCTGGGCAGAGAGGGGCAGAGAGGGATGTGCTGCCTGGCTGTCTAAAGAGCGGGTCTGCAGCAGCTGCTGGGAAAAGTGTCAGCCGGACAGAAGAGGTGGACTGCCTGTCGCCTGCCTTTATAAGTTCAGTTCTAAGCAGCAGTTTGAAATGTTGCGCCAGTCCGGCAGTCTATAGGAGCTTGCGGCCTGGCAGCCAATCATGAGACACCACTGCCACTCCTGATTGGCTGCCAGCTCCTATTGGCTGGTGACCCAGCGCGAGATTTCAAACTGCTGCATACCCGCTCTAAAGACAGCCAAGCAGCCGACCAATTCTGCCTGGCAGTCACACTGTTTCACTGCAGCAACTGCGGACCCGCTATTTAGACAGCCGGGCAGCACACCGCTTTCTGCCCGGCTGTCAGACTGCTTCCCCCTGGCTAGGAGCATGTAAACCCCCTTGGCATCGAGTATGAAGACCCTTGCATCAAGCTTATGTGCCATAATATGTAATGGGTATCTCAGTGTGTGGCATATCTGTAATGAGCATCACGGTGTGTAGCATATGTATAATGGGCATCAAAGTGTTCGGCATATGTATAATGGCCATCACGGTGTGGGGCATATATATTTAATGGGCATCACGGTGTACTGCATATGTAGAATGGGCTTCACAGTGTTCGGCATATGTATAATGGGCATTATACATATGCCACGTACCATGATGCCCAATATACAGTACATATGTGGCCGTCTCTGTGTCCCTGCTGTCACTCTGTGTTCCCACTGTCTCTCTGCTGTCACTCTCCCTGTCCCTTTGTCCTTGCTGTCCTTGAATTTTGGCTCATACTGTGTGGCACAATGTGTAAGGGCACTAGTACTAGATAGTATAGGGAGTCCTACTATTGTGGTGTATGTGATGTGGTACACTTCACTGAAAGACATGCCCCCTTTTCCAGTGGCCATACCCCTTTTCCAAAGCGCACACAAAACTAATGCCCCTTTCCCACTGCAGGCTTTATGCGGTAAAATGCCGTTTTTTTAGCCTTTTTAAACGGTTAGAGCTGCAGTGGGAAAGCTCCAGGTTGCTTTACACGGGTAACAAATACCGGTATTTGTTAACTGGGTAAAAAGCAGTGTTTTTACCGTGTAAGAGCCATTTTTTTGGCAGTGGGAAAGGGGTAGCCCTTTACCCGTTAAAAAAAAAACGGCATGGGGTCCCCCCCCCCACTGCCGTAACCAGCACCAGGCTGAAGGAGCCGGGGCTGGTATTAAAAAAATCAGGAAACCCGACAAATAGGGGTTCCCTGATTTTTTACAACCAGCCCCAGGCTCCAGGTCCGGGGCTGTTTCCCAAAATACGGGGGACAAAATGACTAGGGGTCCCCCGTATTTTAAGAACTAGCCCCAGGCACAACCAGCCAGCAGGGTAATGCCACAGCCGGGGGACACTTTTTATATAAGGTCCCGCGGCCAAAGCATTAACCCTACCGACCAGTCAGCCTGGCCAGGGGCCCTGGGGGAGTGGGGACCCCCCCAATGAAGGCCCCCCCCCCCCCCTCCAGGACTTACCTGACGAGGCTGAAGCCTGGTGCTATCCCCGATGCCTCTGGGCGGTGGGCATCGGGCTGATGGAATGGTGTAAAAAATAGAATAAAAACTATTGTCTTTTACTGGTGAACTATGAGTCCCAGCAAGCCTCCACCGCAAGCTGGGACTTGGAGAACCACAAGTCCCAGCCTGCGGGGCATTAAAGGGCCCGCTGGGTCTTGTAGTTCCACAGTAAAAGAAATAGTACAATAAACACACTGACACACGTGAAAAATAAAAGTTTAATACATCCATAACACATACATACTGATACTTACCTATCTTGAGCCCGTAGGTAGCCCTGGTCCTGATGTCCTGGTCTGTGTCTGTATCCATGTCGGCATCCCTGTCGGCATCCCTGTCGGCGATGGCGTCGGCGGTCCGGAGTCCGAAGAAATCCATGTGGGAACCTATGGAAGGAAACCATACTCACCTGTCCCAGCGCGACGTAGTCCAGGTAAGGGTCTTGGCAAAAAAAACAAACCGACACGCGAAACCAGCCCGGACAGCAGGGAGCCGCACGGTGTTTGTGTACATCGTGCGGCTCCGCCTCCCGAATGCCGCTATTGGCCGCCTTGCGGCCTAGCGGCTCCTGTATGGTTAGGGAGAGGCCAAGGTGGATTAGGGATAGGCAGTACTGGGGGTAGGGAAGGGGTATAGAAGCTACTAGGTTTAGAAGTGTACATACATTGCACTTTAAGCTGGCATATTGAAAGTTATTTCCAGTGCTGCTGCAGGCACCATTGACATCACCTCTATACCCCATGCACGGCCAGCAGCAGGAACCGGGGCAGCCTCTGGGAAGAGAGCACCATCCTGACACACAAACATATGAGGGTGCCCTAAATGAGCGCCAGTTACCCCATCTTCTGACCCGAAACCAAGCAAAACACATCTTACCAGATGCTAGAACTGCAGCCAGGAGAGGACACTGAAGCGCGAGGATGGCAGTGGGTCACAACCATTATCTTGAAGGTCACGACGGGTGCTTTTTGATGGCCGCTCCTCCTGGGCTTTGCGCGTGTGATAGCTTGGTTGGTCTCTAGGACAGGAAGGGTGGAGTCTGCACTGCAGCAGCAAGTTCTGCTGCCCAGGAGACACGCTGCTGCTGTGGGAGATGAAAAAGGATGATGGGGGACATGCTCAATATGTACAAGTATATCAAGGGCCAATATAAGGAACTGTCACACACCCTATTTTCTACTAGAAAGGAATCTAGGACGCGAGGGCATGAGTATAGATTAGAAGAAAAAAGATTTCATTCAGCTAGTAGAAAGAATTTCTTTACGGTCAGAACAGTCAAACTCTGGAACTCTCTTCCCAGAGAGGTGGTAACGGCTGGCTCATTAAATGCGTTCAAGGCAAAGTTGGACAATCATTTACTGGAGAAAACATCCATGGGTACAAATAAGAAATATAATTTGTCTGTAAAATACCAGAACCTACCAAATCAGCAATGGATATCTATACCAGGTTGAACTAGATGGACGCAAGTCTTTTTTCAGCCTTACCTACTATGAAACTATCATAGGTCAGGGTGCTCTGGTGCTGCTGCCAGCAACTCAGGGCAAACAATTGGGGTGCAGGAGCATAACTAGAACCTTGTGGGTCCCATTGCAAAATATATAAAGGGTCCGATTCTCTCTCTCTCTCTGACACTTTATTTTTCTTTCCATCACTGTCTCTCTATTTCTCTCTCCTTCACACCCCCACTCTCTCCATAGCGTTTCGCTGTCTCGCTCCGCTCTTTCCTTCATACTCACCAATCAGGATTCTAGCTGTCAGTATTACGGCATTGGCATCCTAACTCATTTCAAGTTCAGCGGCCGCTCTTCTAAAGGCATTAGGGATGCTAGTGACGCTATACTGAATGCTGGCATCCAGGGACCAGGGGCTAATAGATAGCAGACACACAGGGCATACATGCACACATACCATACACACATACCATACACGCACATACCATACATATATATATACAAACAGGACATACATGCACACATACCATATATACAGACACACATCACAAACACACACATATACCATACAGACACACATAATATACACGCACATACCATACATACATACAAACAGAACATACATGCACACTACAGTAATCACACGCATGCCATACATACACACAGGACATGCCATACAGACACGCACACGCACATACCATTCACACACAGGACATTAAAGCACACATACCTTAGACACAAAGGACATACACGGACACACACATGGCATACTGGTACAGATACCATACATGCACACACACAGCATATTTACATATACACACACACATACAGCATACACACATGGCATACGACCACAGATACCATACAACATGCACACATACTGCATATTTATAAACATACACACGCTATAGACACACAGAGCATACACAAAAAGTATACATACATACACACATACAGCATACTTACAAACACCAATACTAAAGCAAATAACCCCCACAAGCAATGGAGGGCACCCAGTTTCCATATACCCAGTCCTCCCCCTTCCCACTGCAGCTACCAAGACATAGTACTCACTGGGCCACCAGCTTACATTAATGGTGCCCACACTTTTCTTCCCCTGTCCATGCCCCTGCAACTGGCACCCACAACAAGGGACACAAACCTGTAAAATCAGCATGTCACCTATTCATAGCTCCGTGTATCAGGCAGCCCCATGTCCTGAGACAGAGAGAGGAGCTTCTTCCTGACAGCCGAGGAGCTCAGCTGTGCGCTGCAGCGCCACCTACAGGCGGCTCAACAGTATATACCCAGCTTCCTCCCAGCAGCAGAGCACTGAGCAGAGCTCGGCTTTGAGAGTGCCGTGACCCTGCTGCGCCCCAGTGACACCGGCTCCCCCCCGCGATGGCTGGGGCTGCCTTACCATAGCTACGCCCCTGTATATATACACGCCGCACTACATGACTATCTCCCTCCATGCTGTACTACATTACATCCCGCTACACACTGCACTACATCACTACATTACATAATCATCATTACAATAAATACCCAGTATTTCATTTATTTTATTTTTATTAAGTTACTTATAGAGCGCAGCATATTCCGTTGCGCTTTACAAAAGGAGATAGTGATACAACAAACAGGGACTTTTAAGACAGTCAAAAGGTAGGAGGGCCCTGCTCGCAAGCTTACAATCTATAGGGAAATAGGCATTGATACATAAGGATAGATACTGTATTCTTTATTGCCTCGATTCCACCAGAATGCAAGGTTCTGTGACTGGTTCTGGAATTTGATAAGCTTGCCTGAAGAGATGAGTTTTCAGGCAACGCTTATAGGTTTGGAAACTATAAGCGTCAGTAACAATCAGATCTGCAGCATATGACATTCACCATAACCCAGTAACAATCAGATCTGCAGACACCAGCAGTGTTGTATAAGGGGGAAGTGCAGAGACGCGCAGTCATTAAGTCGACACCGTTGGGTCGACAGGTCGGAAAGGTCAACATGGTTTTTTACCTGAATGTCGACACTGTGAACATGAACACAGTTGGAAGTCAACCGAAGCCCTTGCGATGCTTCGGGCACACTATTTTTTTTTAATTCAATAATTTTTATTGAAATTTTTAGTAATGCAACATAAACTCCCGTTACAGGCAATAGTTTGTAGACACAGACAGTGAAATCCAGTTTAGTACATGATACTAAATACAAAAAAGTGCAGCTAGGGTAACGTTGATACTGCAATGATGCATGAAAGCAAGGGTAAAAATAAGGGTATTGTTTGTGGACATAGAAAGTAAAAAAAAAAAAAAAAAAAACTCTCTAATGCAGGATATATCGAGCCCTATTGCCCAAAGGCGCCATCTGGGTTCTAGGTACTACCGAGTATATGACACATATACATACAGAGTGAAATACCACACCACAATATAATAAAAAGTATGACAGAGCGGATATAGTCTGATAGGACAGTATATTTCCCAGCTAAGAAGTTACTAGACTAGGAGAAATTATTATTGCAGAATTGTAGGTCTGGTCAGACAAGGGGAGTAAAATAAAATGTAAAAATAAGTAACCCACTATCTTGAATATAATACCTAACCTACCCAAAGCAAAACCCCCCCAAAAACCCAAAATAAACCTTCCCAAAATACCCCCACCCTGTATGACCTAACCCCAACCTAGGTATACCTGGATCCCGAACAACCTACCCTCCTCTTCCCAACTGTCTATACTACTATTACTAAGAGGGGATAAATTAGTGGCCTTCAGCTTATATTAGCTAACCTAGCCTAAAATCCTAATTCCCCCCTTCCCCCCCCCCCCCCCATCCTCCCCCCCCCCCCCCCATATGGTCGGATAATAGGCGAATGGGCTAAATGGGGCAATGGCTGTAATTATTAACTAGTATAGCAAGGATGCTGCAGCATAATTACAATATAAAATGATCCCGTCTCAGTATTAGGCAACAAAGTAGAATCTGCGAAAGTTATATATCATGGAAACATACAAAACGGTCACTAAACCAGCAGACATGTAAAAGCACAGGAGATGAAAGTATTAAACCGGCCAAGCCTCAGTTAACAACGAAGATATTTTGGAGCGTAAGAGTATGAAAAATATTAGTCGGGCCAGGCCCTCCTCCCCCGCAGAGTCTTAAAGACAACAGTCCCTCCATCGTACACCCAAGGACATGCACATAGGAGCCGAAAGTACATGGACAAGAGATCCAGGAGTGTCCCATCAATCCAGAAATATGGAAATAGATGTAAGGAGTAGGTGCAGAGGGGTTTTCGTAGCTGTAGTGTCACTGCGAGAGTCGTACAACGGAGCTCCGAAGAGGCCGCAACAGCTGGTACCGTAACAGTAGCAGAGGCAGTGTTAGAAGCATCTATTTGGCAGGTTGGATCCATTGTTGCAGCTGCAGAACTGATTTTTATAGATTCCTCATCTGCAGGAGTTGAAAAGAGAGTAGTGGATGAAGAAGACACTACCTCCCTGACAGGAGGGTCCTGTTGCCAATCTAGCGCAGATGACACAGAGGTCATATTTTCAGGAGTTATAGGTGCACCCACCATAGTATCAAGTTTGGCAAGTAGCCTCTGAGTGGAGGAATTGATGGCCTGGAGGATTTGTTGCACAAAGCCTGACATCCTAGAAAGTTAGATGATACTCAATATGGAAAGCAATGGCAAAATGGTGGTGGCTAGCACACCACCAGTGTGTACCATAGGTGTCAGCAGGATATTGTCCAAATTACCTTGTAGCACTAAAGGATCTGGCTAGTATGAGATTTTATATCACTCTCAGAGCAGTGACAGTTATAAATCAAGACTTGCTACAAGCGGTGTTAATGTATTCACAGTAAATGCAGGCAGTCCCAGACTCAAACACAGGAGAGGTAGATTATGATGGCAGACCTGCTGGGACCCCCCCGGCCAAGATGGCTGACCAGCAAATTCAGGCGCCGTGACGCGCTGTAGATCCCAGCAGCCTGGAGGGCAGGACGGGGGTGGCAGGAGGCGCCCTTCCAGGCGCACAGCAAACGGGGGAGAGAGGGCGGCCAAACAGACTCACCCGGACAGGCAGCACACACACAGTAGCCCGGCGGCGTCCCTCCGCAGTAGCGCGCCTCCTGTCCGTGAAGAGGAAGACACGCAGGGCACACACGACAGCGGCACCTGGCAGGGGAAAGAAAATGGCGTCCGCGGCGCCCTGCGTGACCTCCGGCAGGCTCCCTCGGCTGTAAGTCAGGCCGCACACCAGGTACAGGAACGAGATGGGGCTTAATCTGTTCTGGGGATATTCCCCCACCAGCAGTGTGGTCCAGGAGCAGTATAAGTGCATGCAGGATATAGATACAGGATATCGGGGACGGAGAGCTCAGGTTGGAAGCAGCTACTCCATGTCCGCCGAAGCCACGCCCCTCTCGGGCACACTATTTTATTCTCCCACCATGCCCTAGTGGATGTTAGGGCATGAACTACTGCCTGTCGGCTCAAAAAACTGTAAAAGAAAACATGTCGACCTTCCGACCTAACCCATGTCGACCTAGCACTGTGTCGACCTAAACCCATGTCGACCTTGATACCTGTCGACCTTCACCCATGTCGACCTAGACACCTGTCAACCTAAGTGCTGTCAACAATGCGACCGTATCCCCCTGTGACTGATTTCCCCTTATACAGCAATGGTTGCATTTCTGGAAGTTTTTTTGGGGAGTAGCAGCAGTCTAGTTCATCTGGCCTATAGCTACTAGTAAGCAGCCGAAAGCGCCTGAGGGGCTCCAGTGGATCCAGCAGGCAGCCATATCGGTCAGCCCCCCCCCCCTAGCAACCATTAACATGTCAGCCCCCCCCCCCCCCCCCAGCAACCATTAACATGTCAGCCCCCCTGCACCCATTAACATGTCAGCCCCTCCAAGCACCCATTGAGAGGTCAGCCCCCAGCACACATCAACATGTAGTCTCCCCTAGCACACATTACCATGTCACCCCCACAACACCCATTAAAATGTCACTAACACCTGCACACATGTCAGCCCCCTCCCCCCTCCCAGAACACATTAAAATGTCTCTCCCCTGGGCCTCACCCTCCCAGAACACATTACCATGACATTATTAACCCCCTGGACATATTAACATGTCACTTACTCCCTCCCCAGCACATATATCACATACCTGAGAGCTGGTATTGCTGGCTGCAGTGCTCCTCCAGTGCACACAGCCACCCACGTGTGCAGAATGCTCAGCACTGCAGAGGCAGAGCACAGGAAGTCTTACTATCGGGTTGTTGCTAAGGAAGGGGAGGAAAGTGGGCGGCACTAAACACACAGCTGAGGAAAAAGAGGAGGGACTCGGGAGAGTGATGCTGCTGCTGCCTGTAACTAGGGATGACCATCGGTACAGAGGCCATCAATGGTTGCCATCGATGGCGATTCTGCACCCAGCCATTGATAGTGGCAAACTATTTGATGGATAACCATCGATAGTTTTAGCTATCGATGGTCAGCCATTATATGTGACTGAATGGCCCGTGGGCCAATCAGTACTCGTCGTTGGGACTTCTGGGTGTCAGGGGGGAGAGAGCTATGCTCCGTGATCCATGCACCTTGAAAAAAAAAAAAAAAAAAAAAAGGAAACATCGTCACACGCCGGGTTGCCTGTGGGAGTCCCGAGCAGCTGCCCCCGGGGCTCATTACTCAGCTGCCCTGGGGGTTTCTTACCTGGCCCCACAGCCAGGGAGAGGCTCCGGGCACGGTGCCTCACTGTGCTTAGCACACTATTCTACTCCCAATCCAGGAGCATTGGGATGGTAAAGTATGAAAAAGTGTTTTGGGGAAAAAGTGCTTGAAAACGCATGTGTAGGCATATTTAACATCAAGATTTTAACCATGTCTGTCTTTTCAACATGTCGGCATAATTAATGTCGGTATAATAACCGTTTCGGTATTTTGACTGTCGGTCAATGGGCATTGGTATAACAACATAACAACAGTTGGTCAAATGTTCGTCGGTAAATTGACTGCATCCCTATAAAACACCTAGTTTGACTGAGACTTTTTTCACCATGAAGATGCCGATTTGGGTCGACACAAGCTGTTCGCATTTAAAAAAAAAAAAAGGTGAAAGTTCTTTACCATCCAAGTGGACATAGGGCGGTATTCAATGAGAATTATCACCGGCCACGGCGAATCAAGTTTTTTATTCGCCGACAATTCGCCGGCTTTTAGCGGCGATTCTCCAAGCATGGCTATTCGTCGGGACTCGACGAGTCAGCCTATTCAACGTGGCTGAGATTCACCGCCCCCAACGGTGAATCTCAGCCTATCTGGCGTATCAGGTGACTGGGGGAGGGCGGGAGCATGTATTCCCGCTCTTCCTCGCTCATATCAGCGAGTTTCCTGCTGCGTACATTCGCCATTAGTTTTCAGCAGGGGTGGAGTGCTGCATGCTAATGGTTCTCCCAGGACCCAAGCACCCGTGGAGAGAGCAGAGTGTATTTTTTCTTTTCTTTTGCAGGTGAGTATTGTGATGCACTAATATTGCACTTGCTATGGGGGTTTGCTTTAAGTTTTTTATTTTAACATGTGCTTGGTGCAATGTGCAGCCATGCTGCATGCTTTTAAGGGGAGCTGGGGTGTTGTGTGGGGTGCCATTCATTCTTTGGGCGTGTTTGTGTGTCCCCATTTCAAAATGACTGCAGCCCAAAAAAAAAGACATAAAAAAAAAAACTGCAGCCATTTTGAAATGGGGGCCCTGGGTCACGCCCCAAAGCATGTCGGGATCCCCCTCACCACACTCCAGCTTCCCTGAAAGGCATGCCTGCACTGCGCACCCCTTTTGGGTTTTGTCTCACCCCTAAATGTCATTTTGCATATTTGCCAGTTGTTGTTTTTTTCTTCCCATTAGTTGTTGGGGTGCAATGTGCAGCCATGCTGAATGCTTTTTAGGGGAGCTGGGGTGTTGTGTGGGGTGCAATGTGCAGCCATGCCCACTCTCTGACCCTTGCAGCTGCACACTTGCTGATGGGGCTGACAGGCTGTCCTCACTGACCAGTGCTCTCTGCATGCTGCCAGTCTGTGCCCCCCCATACACTTTAGGGCACACTGCTTTCCCCAGCCTTCAGGGTTCTGCCAGCTTCAGCATTCACCAGTCAACAACTACACACTTCTCACTCTGCTCTCCTGTCTCAGTCAGACTCCCAGGGAGAGATTCCATCCAGGATTTCCCACCTTTTTCTGCAAACTTGTCAGTTCTGTAACAATGTTTCTTTTTGCAAACTGACCTGCCTTGCTGTGAGCTGAGCTGTTAACCCCTTTTGTGCTGCAAGCTATATAAGCTCAGTTCTGTGCAACTCAAGTAGTACTTTTTAATACACAGTCATGCTGGCACCTGTAGTGCCACAGCTACTTTATGCTTTTTACAGTGTTTCCATTACTTTATGCTGCTGGCACTTGTGCCCCAGCTTGTGGGGTGCCACATTCACCGGTATAGTATACCCGCACCTTCTTCGAGCACTGCTTCTTTTTTTTTGGCATACGCATATTGAAGCTGGGCAGAGAGGGATGTGCTGCCTGGCTGTCTAAAGAGCGGGTCTGCAGCAGCTGCTGGGAAAAGTGTCAGCCGGACAGAAGAGGTGGACTGCCTGTCGCCTGCCTTTATAAGTTCAGTTCTAAGCAGCAGTTTGAAATGTTGCGCCAGTCCGGCAGTCTATAGGAGCTTGCGGCCTGGCAGCCAATCATGAGACACCACTGCCACTCCTGATTGGCTGCCAGCTCCTATTGGCTGGTGACCCAGCGCGAGATTTCAAACTGCTGCATACCCGCTCTAAAGACAGCCAAGCAGCCGACCAATTCTGCCTGGCAGTCACACTGTTTCACTGCAGCAACTGCGGACCCGCTATTTAGACAGCCGGGCAGCACACCGCTTTCTGCCCGGCTGTCAGACTGCTTCCCCCTGGCTAGGAGCATGTAAACCCCCTTGGCATCGAGTATGAAGACCCTTGCATCAAGCTTATGTGCCATAATATGTAATGGGTATCTCAGTGTGTGGCATATCTGTAATGAGCATCACGGTGTGTAGCATATGTATAATGGGCATCAAAGTGTTCGGCATATGTATAATGGCCAACACGGTGTGGGGCATATATATTTAATGGGCATCACGGTGTACTGCATATGTAGAATGGGCTTCACAGTGTTCGGCATATGTATAATGGGCATTATACATATGCCACGTACCATGATGCCCAATATACAGTACATATGTGGCCGTCTCTGTGTCCCTGCTGTCACTCTGTGTTCCCACTGTCTCTCTGCTGTCACTCTCCCTGTCCCTTTGTCCTTGCTGTCCTTGAATTTTGGCTCATACTGTGTGGCACAATGTGTAAGGGCACTAGTACTAGATAGTATAGGGAGTCCTACTATTGTGGTGTATGTGATGTGGTACACTTCACTGAAAGACATGCCCCCTTTTCCAGTGGCCATACCCCTTTTCCAAAGCGCACACAAAACTAATGCCCCTTTCCCACTGCAGGCTTTATGCGGTAAAATGCCGTTTTTTTAGCCTTTTTAAACGGTTAGAGCTGCAGTGGGAAAGCTCCAGGTTGCTTTACACGGGTAACAAATACCGGTATTTGTTAACTGGGTAAAAAGCAGTGTTTTTACCGTGTAAGAGCCATTTTTTTGGCAGTGGGAAAGGGGTAGCCCTTTACCCGTTAAAAAAAAAACGGCATGGGGTCCCCCCCCCCCACTGCCGTAACCAGCACCAGGCTGAAGGAGCCGGGGCTGGTATTAAAAAAATCAGGAAACCCGACAAATAGGGGTTCCCTGATTTTTTACAACCAGCCCCAGGCTCCAGGTCCGGGGCTGTTTCCCAAAATACGGGGGACAAAATGACTAGGGGTCCCCCGTATTTTAAGAACTAGCCCCAGGCACAACCAGCCAGCAGGGTAATGCCACAGCCGGGGGACACTTATTATATAAGGTCCCGCGGCCAAAGCATTAACCCTACCGACCAGTCAGCCTGGCCAGGGGCCCTGGGGGAGTGGGGACCCCCCCAATGAAGGGGGCCCCCCCCCCCCTCCAGGACTTACCTGACGAGGCTGAAGCCTGGTGCTATCCCCGATGCCTCTGGGCGGTGGGCATCGGGCTGATGGAATGGTGTAAAAAATAGAATAAAAACTATTGTCTTTTACTGGTGAACTATGAGTCCCAGCAAGCCTCCACCGCAAGCTGGGACTTGGAGAACCACAAGTCCCAGCCTGCGGGGCATTAAAGGGCCCGCTGGGTCTTGTAGTTCCACAGTAAAAGAAATAGTACAATAAACACACTGACACACGTGAAAAATAAAAGTTTAATACATCCATAACACATACATACTGATACTTACCTATCTTGAGCCCGTAGGTAGCCCTGGTCCTGATGTCCTGGTCTGTGTCTGTATCCATGTCGGCATCCCTGTCGGCATCCCTGTCGGCGATGGCGTCGGCGGTCCGGAGTCCGAAGAAATTCATGTGGGAACCTATGGAAGGAAACCATACTCACCTGTCCCAGCGCGACGTAGTCCAGGTAAGGGTCTTGGCAAAAAAAACAAACCGACACGCGAAACCAGCCCGGACAGCAGGGAGCCGCACGGTGTTTGTGTACATCGTGCGGCTCCGCCTCCCGAATGCCGCTATTGGCCGCCTTGCGGCCTAGCGGCTCCTGTATGGTTAGGGAGAGGCCAAGGTGGATTAGGGATAGGCAGTACTGGGGGTAGGGAAGGGGTATAGAAGCTACTAGGTTTAGAAGTGTACATACATTGCACTTTAAGCTGGCATATTGAAAGTTATTTCCAGTGCTGCTGCAGGCACCATTGACATCACCTCTATACCCCATGCACGGCCAGCAGCAGGAACCGGGGCAGCCTCTGGGAAGAGGCAAATGCGTTCAAGGCAAAGTTGGACAATCATTTACTGGAGAAAACATCCATGGGTACAAATAAGAAATATAATTTGTCTGTAAAATACCAGAACCTACCAAATCAGCAATGGATATCTATACCAGGTTGAACTAGATGGACGCAAGTCTTTTTTCAGCCTTACCTACTATGAAACTATCATAGGTCAGGGTGCTCTGGTGCTGCTGCCAGCAACTCAGGGCAAACAATTGGGGTGCAGGAGCATAACTAGAACCTTGTGGGTCCCATTGCAAAATATATAAAGGGTCCGATTCTCTCTCTCTCTCTCTGACACTTTATTTTTCTTTCCATCACTGTCTCTCTATTTCTCTCTCCTTCACACCCCCACTCTCTCCATAGCGTTTCGCTGTCTCGCTCCGCTCTTTCCTTCATACTCACCAATCAGGATTCTAGCTGTCAGTATTACGGCATTGGCATCCTAACTCATTTCAAGTTCAGCGGCCGCTCTTCTAAAGGCATTAGGGATGCTAGTGACGCTATACTGAATGCTGGCATCCAGGGACCAGGGGCTAATAGATAGCAGACACACAGGGCATACATGCACACATACCATACACACATACCATACACGCACATACCATACATATATATATACAAACAGGACATACATGCACACATACCATATATACAGACACACATCACAAACACACACATATACCATACAGACACACATAATATACACGCACATACCATACATACATACAAACAGAACATACATGCACACTACAGTAATCACACGCATGCCATACATACACACAGGACATGCCATACAGACACGCACACGCACATACCATTCACACACAGGACATTAAAGCACACATACCTTAGACACAAAGGACATACACGGACACACACATGGCATACTGGTACAGATACCATACATGCACACACACAGCATATTTACATATACACACACACATACAGCATACACACATGGCATACGACCACAGATACCATACAACATGCACACATACAGCATATTTATAAACATACACACGCTATAGACACACAGAGCATACACAAAAAGTATACATACATACATACATACACACATACAGCATACTTACAAACACCAATACTAAAGCAAATAACCCCCACAAGCAATGGAGGGCACCCAGTTTCCATATACCCAGTCCTCCCCCTTCCCACTGCAGCTACCAAGACATAGTACTCACTGGGCCACCAGCTTACATTAATGGTGCCCACACTTTTCTTCCCCTGTCCATGCCCCTGCAACTGGCACCCACAACAAGGGACACAAACCTGTAAAATCAGCATGTCACCTATTCATAGCTCCGTGTATCAGGCAGCCCCATGTCCTGAGACAGAGAGAGGAGCTTCTTCCTGACAGCCGAGGAGCTCAGCTGTGCGCTGCAGCGCCACCTACAGGCGGCTCAACAGTATATACCCAGCTTCCTCCCAGCAGCAGAGCACTGAGCAGAGCTCGGCTTTGAGAGTGCCGTGACCCTGCTGCGCCCCAGTGACACCGGCTCCCCCCCGCGATGGCTGGGGCTGCCTTACCATAGCTACGCCCCTGTATATATACACGCTGCACTACATGACTATCTCCCTCCATGCTGTACTACATTACATCCCGCTACACACTGCACTACATCACTACATTACATAATCATCATTACAATAAATACCCAGTATTTCATTTATTTTATTTTTATTAAGTTACTTATAGAGCGCAGCATATTCCGTTGCGCTTTACAAAAGGAGATAGTGATACAACAAACAGGGACTTTTAAGACAGTCAAAAGGTAGGAGGGCCCTGCTCGCAAGCTTACAATCTATAGGGAAATAGGCATTGATACATAAGGATAGATACTGTATTCTTTATTGCCTCGATTCCACCAGAATGCAAGGTTCTGTGACTGGTTCTGGAATTTGATAAGCTTGCCTGAAGAGATGAGTTTTCAGGCAACGCTTATAGGTTTGGAAACTATAAGCGTCAGTAACAATCAGATCTGCAGCATATGACATTCACCATAACCCAGTAACAATCAGATCTGCAGACACCAGCAGTGTTGTATAAGGGGGAAGTGCAGAGACGCGCAGTCATTAAGTCGACACCGTTGGGTCGACAGGTCGGAAAGGTCAACATGGTTTTTTACCCGAATGTCGACACTGTGAACATGAACACAGTTGGAAGTCAACCGAAGCCCTTGCGATGCTTCGGGCACACTATTTTTTTTTAATTCAATAATTTTTATTGAAATTTTTAGTAATGCAACATAAACTCCAGTTACAGGCAATAGTTTGTAGACACAGACAGTGAAATCCAGTTTAGTACATGATACTAAATACAAAAAAGTGCAGCTAGGGTAACGTTGATACTGCAATGATGCATGAAAGCAAGGGTAAAAATAAGGGTATTGTTTGTGGACATAGAAAGTAAAAAAAAAAAAAACTCTCTAATGCAGGATATATCGAGCCCTATTGCCCAAAGGCGCCATCTGGGTTCTAGGTACTACCGAGTATATGTTACATATACATACAGAGTGAAATACCACACCACAATATAATAAAAAGTATGACAGAGCGGATATAGTCTGATAGGACAGTATATTTCCCAGCTAAGAAGTTACTAGACTAGGAGAAATTATTATTGCAGAATTGTAGGTCTGGTCAGACAAGGGGAGTAAAATAAAATGTAAAAATAAGTAACCCACTATCTTGAATATAATACCTAACCTACCCAAAGCAAAACCCCCCCAAAAACCCAAAATAAACCTTCCCAAAATACCCCCACCCTGTATGACCTAACCCCAACCTAGGTATACCTGGATCCCGAACAACCTACCCTCCTCTTCCCAACTGTCTATACTACTATTACTAAGAGGGGATAAATTAGTGGCCTTCAGCTTATATTAGCTAACCTAGCCTAAAATCCTAATTCACCCCTTCCCCCCCCCCCCATCCTCCCCCCCCCCCCATATGGTCGGATAATAGGCGAATGGGCTAAATGGGGCAATGGCTGTAATTATTAACTAGTATAGCAAGGATGCTGCAGCATAATTACAATATAAAATGATCCCGTCTCAGTATTAGGCAACAAAGTAGAATCTGCGAAAGTTATATATCATGGAAACATACAAAACGGCCACTAAACCAGCAGACATGTAAAAGCACAGGAGATGAAAGTATTAAACCGGCCAAGCCTCAGTTAACAACGAAGATATTTTGGAGCGTAAGAGTATGAAAAATATTAGTCGGGCCAGGCCCTCCTCCCCCGCAGAGTCTTAAAGACAACAGTCCCTCCATCGTACACCCAAGGACATGCACATAGGAGCCGAAAGTACATGGACAAGAGATCCAGGAGTGTCCCATCAATCCAGAAATATGGAAATAGATGTAAGGAGTAGGTGCAGAGGGGTTTTCGTAGCTGTAGTGTCACTGCGAGAGTCGTACAACGGAGCTCCGAAGAGGCCGCAACAGCTGGTACCGTAACAGTAGCAGAGGCAGTGTTAGAAGCATCTATTTGGCAGGTTGGATCCATTGTTGCAGCTGCAGAACTGATTTTTATAGATTCCTCATCTGCAGGAGTTGAAAAGAGAGTAGTGGATGAAGAAGACACTACCTCCCTGACAGGAGGGTCCTGTTGCCAATCTAGCGCAGATGACACAGAGGTCATATTTTCAGGAGTTATAGGTGCACCCACCATAGTATCAAGTTTGGCAAGTAGCCTCTGAGTGGAGGAATTGATGGCCTGGAGGATTTGTTGCACAAAGCCTGACATCCTAGAAAGTTAGATGATACTCAATATGGAAAGCAATGGCAAAATGGTGGTGGCTAGCACACCACCAGTGTGTACCATAGGTGTCAGCAGGATATTGTCCAAATTACCTTGTAGCACTAAAGGATCTGGCTAGTATGAGATTTTATATCACTCTCAGAGCAGTGACAGTTATAAATCAAGACTTGCTACAAGCGGTGTTAATGTATTCACAGTAAATGCAGGCAGTCCCAGACTCAAACACAGGAGAGGTAGATTATGATGGCAGACCTGCTGGGACCCCCCCGGCCAAGATGGCTGACCAGCAAATTCAGGCGCCGTGACGCGCTGTAGATCCCAGCAGCCTGGAGGGCAGGACGGGGGTGGCAGGAGGCGCCCTTCCAGGCGCACAGCAAACGGGGGAGAGAGGGCGGCCAAACAGACTCACCCGGACAGGCAGCACACACACAGTAGCCCGGCGGCGTCCCTCCGCAGTAGCGCGCCTCCTGTCCGTGAAGAGGAAGACACGCAGGGCACACACGACAGCGGCACCTGGCAGGGGAAAGAAAATGGCGTCCGCGGCGCCCTGCGTGACCTCCGGCAGGCTCCCTCGGCTGTAAGTCAGGCCGCACACCAGGTACAGGAACGAGATGGGGCTTAATCTGTTCTGGGGATATTCCCCCACCAGCAGTGTGGTCCAGGAGCAGTATAAGTGCATGCAGGATATAGATACAGGATATCGGGG
Source organism: Crinia signifera (assembly GCF_055691185.1). Classification (NCBI taxonomy): domain Eukaryota; kingdom Metazoa; phylum Chordata; class Amphibia; order Anura; family Myobatrachidae; genus Crinia; species Crinia signifera. The sequence goes on along the minus strand of NW_028142075.1, from coordinate 64,984 downwards.
ACGGAGAGCTCAGGTTGGAAGCAGCTAGTCCATGTCCGCCGAAGCCACGCCCCTCTCGGGCACACTATTTTATTCTCCCACCATGCCCTAGTGGATGTTAGGGCATGAACTACTGCCTATCGGCTCAAAAAACTGTAAAAGAAAACATGTCGACCTTCCGACCTAACCCATGTCGACCTAGCACTGTGTCGACCTAAACCCATGTCGACCTTGATACCTGTCGACCTTCACCCATGTCGACCTAGACACCTGTCAACCTAAGTGCTGTCAACAATGCGACCGTATCCCCCTGTGACTGATTTCCCCTTATACAGCAATGGTTGCATTTCTGGAAGTTTTTTTGGGGAGTAGCAGCAGTCTAGTTCATCTGGCCTATAGCTACTAGTAAGCAGCCGAAAGCGCCTGAGGGGCTCCAGTGGATCCAGCAGGCAGCCATATCGGTCAGCCCCCCCCCCCTAGCAACCATTAACATGTCAGCCCCCCCCCCCCCCCCCCCAGCAACCATTAACATGTCAGCCCCCCTGCACCCATTAACATGTCAGCCCCTCCAAGCACCCATTGAGAGGTCAGCCCCTCCAAGCACCCATTGAGAGGTCAGCCCCCAGCACACATCAACATGTAGTCTCCCCTAGCACACATTACCATGTCACCCCCACAACACCCATTAAAATGTCACTAACACCTGCACACATGTCAGCCCCCTCCCCCCTCCCAGAACACATTAAAATGTCTCTCCCCTGGGCCTCACCCTCCCAGAACACATTACCATGACATTATTAACCCCCTGGACATATTAACATGTCACTTACTCCCTCCCCAGCACATATATCACATACCTGAGAGCTGGTATTGCTGGCTGCAGTGCTCCTCCAGTGCACACAGCCACCCACGTGTGCAGAATGCTCAGCACTGCAGAGGCAGAGCACAGGAAGTCTTACTATCGGGTTGTTGCTAAGGAAGGGGAGGAAAGTGGGCGGCACTAAACACACAGCTGAGGAAAAAGAGGAGGGACTCGGGAGAGTGATGCTGCTGCTGCCTGTAACTAGGGATGACCATCGGTACAGAGGCCATCAATGGTTGCCATCGATGGCGATTCTGCACCCAGCCATTGATAGTGGCAAACTATTTGATGGATAACCATCGATAGTTTTAGCTATCGATGGTCAGCCATTATATGTGACTGAATGGCCCGTGGGCCAATCAGTACTCGTCGTTGGGACTTCTGGGTGTCAGGGGGGAGAGAGCTATGCTCCGTGATCCATGCACCTTGAAAAAAAAAAAAAAAAAAAAAAAAGGAAACATCGTCACACGCCGGGTTGCCTGTGGGAGTCCCGAGCAGCTGCCCCCGGGGCTCATTACTCAGCTGCCCTGGGGGTTTCTTACCTGGCCCCACAGCCAGGGAGAGGCTCCGGGCACGGTGCCTCACTGTGCTTAGCACACTATTCTACTCCCAATCCAGGAGCATTGGGATGGTAAAGTATGAAAAAGTGTTTTGGGGAAAAAGTGCTTGAAAACGCATGTGTAGGCATATTTAACATCAAGATTTTAACCATGTCTGTCTTTTCAACATGTCGGCATAATTAATGTCGGTATAATAACCGTTTCGGTATTTTGACTGTCGGTCAATGGGCATTGGTATAACAACATAACAACAGTTGGTCAAATGTTCGTCGGTAAATTGACTGCATCCCTATAAAACACCTAGTTTGACTGAGACTTTTTTCACCATGAAGATGCCGATTTGGGTCGACACAAGCTGTTCGCATTTAAAAAAAAAAAAAGGTGAAAGTTCTTTACCATCCAAGTGGACATAGGGCGGTATTCAATGAGAATTATCACCGGCCACGGCGAATCAAGTTTTTTATTCGCCGACAATTCGCCGGCTTTTAGCGGCGATTCTCCAAGCATGGCTATTCGTCGGGACTCGACGAGTCAGCCTATTCAACGTGGCTGAGATTCACCGCCCCCAACGGTGAATCTCAGCCTATCTGGCGTATCAGGTGACTGGGGGAGGGCGGGAGCATGTATTCCCGCTCTTCCTCGCTCATATCAGCGAGTTTCCTGCTGCGTACATTCGCCATTAGTTTTCAGCAGGGGTGGAGTGCTGCATGCTAATGGTTCTCCCAGGACCCAAGCACCCGTGGAGAGAGCAGAGTGTATTTTTTCTTTTCTTTTGCAGGTGAGTATTGTGATGCACTAATATTGCACTTGCTATGGGGGTTTGCTTTAAGTTTTTTATTTTAACATGTGCTTGGTGCAATGTGCAGCCATGCTGCATGCTTTTAAGGGGAGCTGGGGTGTTGTGTGGGGTGCCATTCATTCTTTGGGCGTGTTTGTGTGTCCCCATTTCAAAATGACTGCAGCCCAAAAAAAAAGACATAAAAAAAAAAACTGCAGCCATTTTGAAATGGGGGCCCTGGGTCACGCCCCAAAGCATGTCGGGATCCCCCTCACCACACTCCAGCTTCCCTGAAAGGCATGCCTGCACTGCGCACCCCTTTTGGGTTTTGTCTCACCCCTAAATGTCATTTTGCATATTTGCCAGTTGTTGTTTTTTTCTTCCCATTAGTTGTTGGGGTGCAATGTGCAGCCATGCTGAATGCTTTTTAGGGGAGCTGGGGTGTTGTGTGGGGTGCAATGTGCAGCCATGCCCACTCTCTGACCCTTGCAGCTGCACACTTGCTGATGGGGCTGACAGGCTGTCCTCACTGACCAGTGCTCTCTGCATGCTGCCAGTCTGTGCCCCCCCATACACTTTAGGGCACACTGCTTTCCCCAGCCTTCAGGGTTCTGCCAGCTTCAGCATTCACCAGTCAACAACTACACACTTCTCACTCTGCTCTCCTGTCTCAGTCAGACTCCCAGGGAGAGATTCCATCCAGGATTTCCCACCTTTTTCTGCAAACTTGTCAGTTCTGTAACAATGTTTCTTTTTGCAAACTGACCTGCCTTGCTGTGAGCTGAGCTGTTAACCCCTTTTGTGCTGCAAGCTATATAAGCTCAGTTCTGTGCAACTCAAGTAGTACTTTTTAATACACAGTCATGCTGGCACCTGTAGTGCCACAGCTACTTTATGCTTTTTACAGTGTTTCCATTACTTTATGCTGCTGGCACTTGTGCCCCAGCTTGTGGGGTGCCACATTCACCGGTATAGTATACCCGCACCTTCTTCGAGCACTGCTTCTTTTTTTTTGGCATACGCATATTGAAGCTGGGCAGAGAGGGATGTGCTGCCTGGCTGTCTAAAGAGCGGGTCTGCAGCAGCTGCTGGGAAAAGTGTCAGCCGGACAGAAGAGGTGGACTGCCTGTCGCCTGCCTTTATAAGTTCAGTTCTAAGCAGCAGTTTGAAATGTTGCGCCAGTCCGGCAGTCTATAGGAGCTTGCGGCCTGGCAGCCAATCATGAGACACCACTGCCACTCCTGATTGGCTGCCAGCTCCTATTGGCTGGTGACCCAGCGCGAGATTTCAAACTGCTGCATACCCGCTCTAAAGACAGCCAAGCAGCCGACCAATTCTGCCTGGCAGTCACACTGTTTCACTGCAGCAACTGCGGACCCGCTATTTAGACAGCCGGGCAGCACACCGCTTTCTGCCCGGCTGTCAGACTGCTTCCCCCTGGCTAGGAGCATGTAAACCCCCTTGGCATCGAGTATGAAGACCCTTGCATCAAGCTTATGTGCCATAATATGTAATGGGTATCTCAGTGTGTGGCATATCTGTAATGAGCATCACGGTGTGTAGCATATGTATAATGGGCATCAAAGTGTTCGGCATATGTATAATGGCCAACACGGTGTGGGGCATATATATTTAATGGGCATCACGGTGTACTGCATATGTAGAATGGGCTTCACAGTGTTCGGCATATGTATAATGGGCATTATACATATGCCACGTACCATGATGCCCAATATACAGTACATATGTGGCCGTCTCTGTGTCCCTGCTGTCACTCTGTGTTCCCACTGTCTCTCTGCTGTCACTCTCCCTGTCCCTTTGTCCTTGCTGTCCTTGAATTTTGGCTCATACTGTGTGGCACAATGTGTAAGGGCACTAGTACTAGATAGTATAGGGAGTCCTACTATTGTGGTGTATGTGATGTGGTACACTTCACTGAAAGACATGCCCCCTTTTCCAGTGGCCATACCCCTTTTCCAAAGCGCACACAAAACTAATGCCCCTTTCCCACTGCAGGCTTTATGCGGTAAAATGCCGTTTTTTTAGCCTTTTTAAACGGTTAGAGCTGCAGTGGGAAAGCTCCAGGTTGCTTTACACGGGTAACAAATACCGGTATTTGTTAACTGGGTAAAAAGCAGTGTTTTTACCGTGTAAGAGCCATTTTTTTGGCAGTGGGAAAGGGGTAGCCCTTTACCCGTTAAAAAAAAAACGGCATGGGGTCCCCCCCCCCCACTGCCGTAACCAGCACCAGGCTGAAGGAGCCGGGGCTGGTATTAAAAAAATCAGGAAACCCGACAAATAGGGGTTCCCTGATTTTTTACAACCAGCCCCAGGCTCCAGGTCCGGGGCTGTTTCCCAAAATACGGGGGACAAAATGACTAGGGGTCCCCCGTATTTTAAGAACTAGCCCCAGGCACAACCAGCCAGCAGGGTAATGCCACAGCCGGGGGACACTTATTATATAAGGTCCCGCGGCCAAAGCATTAACCCTACCGACCAGTCAGCCTGGCCAGGGGCCCTGGGGGAGTGGGGACCCCCCCAATGAAGGGGGCCCCCCCCCCCCTCCAGGACTTACCTGACGAGGCTGAAGCCTGGTGCTATCCCCGATGCCTCTGGGCGGTGGGCATCGGGCTGATGGAATGGTGTAAAAAATAGAATAAAAACTATTGTCTTTTACTGGTGAACTATGAGTCCCAGCAAGCCTCCACCGCAAGCTGGGACTTGGAGAACCACAAGTCCCAGCCTGCGGGGCATTAAAGGGCCCGCTGGGTCTTGTAGTTCCACAGTAAAAGAAATAGTACAATAAACACACTGACACACGTGAAAAATAAAAGTTTAATACATCCATAACACATACATACTGATACTTACCTATCTTGAGCCCGTAGGTAGCCCTGGTCCTGATGTCCTGGTCTGTGTCTGTATCCATGTCGGCATCCCTGTCGGCATCCCTGTCGGCGATGGCGTCGGCGGTCCGGAGTCCGAAGAAATTCATGTGGGAACCTATGGAAGGAAACCATACTCACCTGTCCCAGCGCGACGTAGTCCAGGTAAGGGTCTTGGCAAAAAAAACAAACCGACACGCGAAACCAGCCCGGACAGCAGGGAGCCGCACGGTGTTTGTGTACATCGTGCGGCTCCGCCTCCCGAATGCCGCTATTGGCCGCCTTGCGGCCTAGCGGCTCCTGTATGGTTAGGGAGAGGCCAAGGTGGATTAGGGATAGGCAGTACTGGGGGTAGGGAAGGGGTATAGAAGCTACTAGGTTTAGAAGTGTACATACATTGCACTTTAAGCTGGCATATTGAAAGTTATTTCCAGTGCTGCTGCAGGCACCATTGACATCACCTCTATACCCCATGCACGGCCAGCAGCAGGAACCGGGGCAGCCTCTGGGAAGAGGCAAATGCGTTCAAGGCAAAGTTGGACAATCATTTACTGGAGAAAACATCCATGGGTACAAATAAGAAATATAATTTGTCTGTAAAATACCAGAACCTACCAAATCAGCAATGGATATCTATACCAGGTTGAACTAGATGGACGCAAGTCTTTTTTCAGCCTTACCTACTATGAAACTATCATAGGTCAGGGTGCTCTGGTGCTGCTGCCAGCAACTCAGGGCAAACAATTGGGGTGCAGGAGCATAACTAGAACCTTGTGGGTCCCATTGCAAAATATATAAAGGGTCCGATTCTCTCTCTCTCTCTGACACTTTATTTTTCTTTCCATCACTGTCTCTCTATTTCTCTCTCCTTCACACCCCCACTCTCTCCATAGCGTTTCGCTGTCTCGCTCCGCTCTTTCCTTCATACTCACCAATCAGGATTCTAGCTGTCAGTATTACGGCATTGGCATCCTAACTCATTTCAAGTTCAGCGGCCGCTCTTCTAAAGGCATTAGGGATGCTAGTGACGCTATACTGAATGCTGGCATCCAGGGACCAGGGGCTAATAGATAGCAGACACACAGGGCATACATGCACACATACCATACACACATACCATACACGCACATACCATACATATATATATACAAACAGGACATACATGCACACATACCATATATACAGACACACATCACAAACACACACATATACCATACAGACACACATAATATACACGCACATACCATACATACATACAAACAGAACATACATGCACACTACAGTAATCACACGCATGCCATACATACACACAGGACATGCCATACAGACACGCACACGCACATACCATTCACACACAGGACATTAAAGCACACATACCTTAGACACAAAGGACATACACGGACACACACATGGCATACTGGTACAGATACCATACATGCACACACACAGCATATTTACATATACACACACACATACAGCATACACACATGGCATACGACCACAGATACCATACAACATGCACACATACAGCATATTTATAAACATACACACGCTATAGACACACAGAGCATACACAAAAAGTATACATACATACATACATACACACATACAGCATACTTACAAACACCAATACTAAAGCAAATAACCCCCACAAGCAATGGAGGGCACCCAGTTTCCATATACCCAGTCCTCCCCCTTCCCACTGCAGCTACCAAGACATAGTACTCACTGGGCCACCAGCTTACATTAATGGTGCCCACACTTTTCTTCCCCTGTCCATGCCCCTGCAACTGGCACCCACAACAAGGGACACAAACCTGTAAAATCAGCATGTCACCTATTCATAGCTCCGTGTATCAGGCAGCCCCATGTCCTGAGACAGAGAGAGGAGCTTCTTCCTGACAGCCGAGGAGCTCAGCTGTGCGCTGCAGCGCCACCTACAGGCGGCTCAACAGTATATACCCAGCTTCCTCCCAGCAGCAGAGCACTGAGCAGAGCTCGGCTTTGAGAGTGCCGTGACCCTGCTGCGCCCCAGTGACACCGGCTCCCCCCCGCGATGGCTGGGGCTGCCTTACCATAGCTACGCCCCTGTATATATACACGCTGCACTACATGACTATCTCCCTCCATGCTGTACTACATTACATCCCGCTACACACTGCACTACATCACTACATTACATAATCATCATTACAATAAATACCCAGTATTTCATTTATTTTATTTTTATTAAGTTACTTATAGAGCGCAGCATATTCCGTTGCGCTTTACAAAAGGAGATAGTGATACAACAAACAGGGACTTTTAAGACAGTCAAAAGGTAGGAGGGCCCTGCTCGCAAGCTTACAATCTATAGGGAAATAGGCATTGATACATAAGGATAGATACTGTATTCTTTATTGCCTCGATTCCACCAGAATGCAAGGTTCTGTGACTGGTTCTGGAATTTGATAAGCTTGCCTGAAGAGATGAGTTTTCAGGCAACGCTTATAGGTTTGGAAACTATAAGCGTCAGTAACAATCAGATCTGCAGCATATGACATTCACCATAACCCAGTAACAATCAGATCTGCAGACACCAGCAGTGTTGTATAAGGGGGAAGTGCAGAGACGCGCAGTCATTAAGTCGACACCGTTGGGTCGACAGGTCGGAAAGGTCAACATGGTTTTTTACCCGAATGTCGACACTGTGAACATGAACACAGTTGGAAGTCAACCGAAGCCCTTGCGATGCTTCGGGCACACTATTTTTTTTTAATTCAATAATTTTTATTGAAATTTTTAGTAATGCAACATAAACTCCAGTTACAGGCAATAGTTTGTAGACACAGACAGTGAAATCCAGTTTAGTACATGATACTAAATACAAAAAAGTGCAGCTAGGGTAACGTTGATACTGCAATGATGCATGAAAGCAAGGGTAAAAATAAGGGTATTGTTTGTGGACATAGAAAGTAAAAAAAAAAAAAACTCTCTAATGCAGGATATATCGAGCCCTATTGCCCAAAGGCGCCATCTGGGTTCTAGGTACTACCGAGTATATGTTACATATACATACAGAGTGAAATACCACACCACAATATAATAAAAAGTATGACAGAGCGGATATAGTCTGATAGGACAGTATATTTCCCAGCTAAGAAGTTACTAGACTAGGAGAAATTATTATTGCAGAATTGTAGGTCTGGTCAGACAAGGGGAGTAAAATAAAATGTAAAAATAAGTAACCCACTATCTTGAATATAATACCTAACCTACCCAAAGCAAAACCCCCCCAAAAACCCAAAATAAACCTTCCCAAAATACCCCCACCCTGTATGACCTAACCCCAACCTAGGTATACCTGGATCCCGAACAACCTACCCTCCTCTTCCCAACTGTCTATACTACTATTACTAAGAGGGGATAAATTAGTGGCCTTCAGCTTATATTAGCTAACCTAGCCTAAAATCCTAATTCACCCCTTCCCCCCCCCCCCATCCTCCCCCCCCCCCCATATGGTCGGATAATAGGCGAATGGGCTAAATGGGGCAATGGCTGTAATTATTAACTAGTATAGCAAGGATGCTGCAGCATAATTACAATATAAAATGATCCCGTCTCAGTATTAGGCAACAAAGTAGAATCTGCGAAAGTTATATATCATGGAAACATACAAAACGGGCCACTAAACCAGCAGACATGTAAAAGCACAGGAGATGAAAGTATTAAACCGGCCAAGCCTCAGTTAACAACGAAGATATTTTGGAGCGTAAGAGTATGAAAAATATTAGTCGGGCCAGGCCCTCCTCCCCCGCAGAGTCTTAAAGACAACAGTCCCTCCATCGTACACCCAAGGACATGCACATAGGAGCCGAAAGTACATGGACAAGAGATCCAGGAGTGTCCCATCAATCCAGAAATATGGAAATAGATGTAAGGAGTAGGTGCAGAGGGGTTTTCGTAGCTGTAGTGTCACTGCGAGAGTCGTACAACGGAGCTCCGAAGAGGCCGCAACAGCTGGTACCGTAACAGTAGCAGAGGCAGTGTTAGAAGCATCTATTTGGCAGGTTGGATCCATTGTTGCAGCTGCAGAACTGATTTTTATAGATTCCTCATCTGCAGGAGTTGAAAAGAGAGTAGTGGATGAAGAAGACACTACCTCCCTGACAGGAGGGTCCTGTTGCCAATCTAGCGCAGATGACACAGAGGTCATATTTTCAGGAGTTATAGGTGCACCCACCATAGTATCAAGTTTGGCAAGTAGCCTCTGAGTGGAGGAATTGATGGCCTGGAGGATTTGTTGCACAAAGCCTGACATCCTAGAAAGTTAGATGATACTCAATATGGAAAGCAATGGCAAAATGGTGGTGGCTAGCACACCACCAGTGTGTACCATAGGTGTCAGCAGGATATTGTCCAAATTACCTTGTAGCACTAAAGGATCTGGCTAGTATGAGATTTTATATCACTCTCAGAGCAGTGACAGTTATAAATCAAGACTTGCTACAAGCGGTGTTAATGTATTCACAGTAAATGCAGGCAGTCCCAGACTCAAACACAGGAGAGGTAGATTATGATGGCAGACCTGCTGGGACCCCCCCGGCCAAGATGGCTGACCAGCAAATTCAGGCGCCGTGACGCGCTGTAGATCCCAGCAGCCTGGAGGGCAGGACGGGGGTGGCAGGAGGCGCCCTTCCAGGCGCACAGCAAACGGGGGAGAGAGGGCGGCCAAACAGACTCACCCGGACAGGCAGCACACACACAGTAGCCCGGCGGCGTCCCTCCGCAGTAGCGCACTCCTGTCCGTGAAGAGGAAGACACGCAGGGCACACACGACAGCGGCACCTGGCAGGGGAAAGAAAATGGCGTCCGCGGCGCCCTGCGTGACCTCCGGCAGGCTCCCTCGGCTGTAAGTCAGGCCGCACACCAGGTACAGGAACGAGATGGGGCTTAATCTGTTCTGGGGATATTCCCCCACCAGCAGTGTGGTCCAGGAGCAGTATAAGTGCATGCAGGATATAGATACAGGATATCGGGGACGGAGAGCTCAGGTTGGAAGCAGCTAGTCCATGTCCGCCGAAGCCACGCCCCTCTCGGGCACACTATTTTATTCTCCCACCATGCCCTAGTGGATGTTAGGGCATGAACTACTGCCTATCGGCTCAAAAAACTGTAAAAGAAAACATGTCGACCTTCCGACCTAACCCATGTCGACCTAGCACTGTGTCGACCTAAACCCATGTCGACCTTGATACCTGTCGACCTTCACCCATGTCGACCTAGACACCTGTCAACCTAAGTGCTGTCAACAATGCGACCGTATCCCCCTGTGACTGATTTCCCCTTATACAGCAATGGTTGCATTTCTGGAAGTTTTTTTGGGGAGTAGCAGCAGTCTAGTTCATCTGGCCTATAGCTACTAGTAAGCAGCCGAAAGCGCCTGAGGGGCTCCAGTGGATCCAGCAGGCAGCCATATCGGTCAGCCCCCCCCCCCTAGCAACCATTAACATGTCAGCCCCCCCCCCCCCCCCCCCAGCAACCATTAACATGTCAGCCCCCCTGCACCCATTAACATGTCAGCCCCTCCAAGCACCCATTGAGAGGTCAGCCCCTCCAAGCACCCATTGAGAGGTCAGCCCCCAGCACACATCAACATGTAGTCTCCCCTAGCACACATTACCATGTCACCCCCACAACACCCATTAAAATGTCACTAACACCTGCACACATGTCAGCCCCCTCCCCCCTCCCAGAACACATTAAAATGTCTCTCCCCTGGGCCTCACCCTCCCAGAACACATTACCATGACATTATTAACCCCCTGGACATATTAACATGTCACTTACTCCCTCCCCAGCACATATATCACATACCTGAGAGCTGGTATTGCTGGCTGCAGTGCTCCTCCAGTGCACACAGCCACCCACGTGTGCAGAATGCTCAGCACTGCAGAGGCAGAGCACAGGAAGTCTTACTATCGGGTTGTTGCTAAGGAAGGGGAGGAAAGTGGGCGGCACTAAACACACAGCTGAGGAAAAAGAGGAGGGACTCGGGAGAGTGATGCTGCTGCTGCCTGTAACTAGGGATGACCATCGGTACAGAGGCCATCAATGGTTGCCATCGATGGCGATTCTGCACCCAGCCATTGATAGTGGCAAACTATTTGATGGATAACCATCGATAGTTTTAGCTATCGATGGTCAGCCATTATATGTGACTGAATGGCCCGTGGGCCAATCAGTACTCGTCGTTGGGACTTCTGGGTGTCAGGGGGGAGAGAGCTATGCTCCGTGATCCATGCACCTTGAAAAAAAAAAAAAAAAAAAAAAAAGGAAACATCGTCACACGCCGGGTTGCCTGTGGGAGTCCCGAGCAGCTGCCCCCGGGGCTCATTACTCAGCTGCCCTGGGGGTTTCTTACCTGGCCCCACAGCCAGGGAGAGGCTCCGGGCACGGTGCCTCACTGTGCTTAGCACACTATTCTACTCCCAATCCAGGAGCATTGGGATGGTAAAGTATGAAAAAGTGTTTTGGGGAAAAAGTGCTTGAAAACGCATGTGTAGGCATATTTAACATCAAGATTTTAACCATGTCTGTCTTTTCAACATGTCGGCATAATTAATGTCGGTATAATAACCGTTTCGGTATTTTGACTGTCGGTCAATGGGCATTGGTATAACAACATAACAACAGTTGGTCAAATGTTCGTCGGTAAATTGACTGCATCCCTATAAAACACCTAGTTTGACTGAGACTTTTTTCACCATGAAGATGCCGATTTGGGTCGACACAAGCTGTTCGCATTTAAAAAAAAAAAAAGGTGAAAGTTCTTTACCATCCAAGTGGACATAGGGCGGTATTCAATGAGAATTATCACCGGCCACGGCGAATCAAGTTTTTTATTCGCCGACAATTCGCCGGCTTTTAGCGGCGATTCTCCAAGCATGGCTATTCGTCGGGACTCGACGAGTCAGCCTATTCAACGTGGCTGAGATTCACCGCCCCCAACGGTGAATCTCAGCCTATCTGGCGTATCAGGTGACTGGGGGAGGGCGGGAGCATGTATTCCCGCTCTTCCTCGCTCATATCAGCGAGTTTCCTGCTGCGTACATTCGCCATTAGTTTTCAGCAGGGGTGGAGTGCTGCATGCTAATGGTTCTCCCAGGACCCAAGCACCCGTGGAGAGAGCAGAGTGTATTTTTTCTTTTCTTTTGCAGGTGAGTATTGTGATGCACTAATATTGCACTTGCTATGGGGGTTTGCTTTAAGTTTTTTATTTTAACATGTGCTTGGTGCAATGTGCAGCCATGCTGCATGCTTTTAAGGGGAGCTGGGGTGTTGTGTGGGGTGCCATTCATTCTTTGGGCGTGTTTGTGTGTCCCCATTTCAAAATGACTGCAGCCCAAAAAAAAAGACATAAAAAAAAAAAACTGCAGCCATTTTGAAATGGGGGCCCTGGGTCACGCCCCAAAGCATGTCGGGATCCCCCTCACCACACTCCAGCTTCCCTGAAAGGCATGCCTGCACTGCGCACCCCTTTTGGGTTTTGTCTCACCCCTAAATGTCATTTTGCATATTTGCCAGTTGTTGTTTTTTTCTTCCCATTAGTTGTTGGGGTGCAATGTGCAGCCATGCTGAATGCTTTTTAGGGGAGCTGGGGTGTTGTGTGGGGTGCAATGTGCAGCCATGCCCACTCTCTGACCCTTGCAGCTGCACACTTGCTGATGGGGCTGACAGGCTGTCCTCACTGACCAGTGCTCTCTGCATGCTGCCAGTCTGTGCCCCCCCATACACTTTAGGGCACACTGCTTTCCCCAGCCTTCAGGGTTCTGCCAGCTTCAGCATTCACCAGTCAACAACTACACACTTCTCACTCTGCTCTCCTGTCTCAGTCAGACTCCCAGGGAGAGATTCCATCCAGGATTTCCCACCTTTTTCTGCAAACTTGTCAGTTCTGTAACAATGTTTCTTTTTGCAAACTGACCTGCCTTGCTGTGAGCTGAGCTGTTAACCCCTTTTGTGCTGCAAGCTATATAAGCTCAGTTCTGTGCAACTCAAGTAGTACTTTTTAATACACAGTCATGCTGGCACCTGTAGTGCCACAGCTACTTTATGCTTTTTACAGTGTTTCCATTACTTTATGCTGCTGGCACTTGTGCCCCAGCTTGTGGGGTGCCACATTCACCGGTATAGTATACCCGCACCTTCTTCGAGCACTGCTTCTTTTTTTTTGGCATACGCATATTGAAGCTGGGCAGAGAGGGGCAGAGAGGGATGTGCTGCCTGGCTGTCTAAAGAGCGGGTCTGCAGCAGCTGCTGGGAAAAGTGTCAGCCGGACAGAAGAGGTGGACTGCCTGTCGCCTGCCTTTATAAGTTCAGTTCTAAGCAGCAGTTTGAAATGTTGCGCCAGTCCGGCAGTCTATAGGAGCTTGCGGCCTGGCAGCCAATCATGAGACACCACTGCCACTCCTGATTGGCTGCCAGCTCCTATTGGCTGGTGACCCAGCGCGAGATTTCAAACTGCTGCATACCCGCTCTAAAGACAGCCAAGCAGCCGACCAATTCTGCCTGGCAGTCACACTGTTTCACTGCAGCAACTGCGGACCCGCTATTTAGACAGCCGGGCAGCACACCGCTTTCTGCCCGGCTGTCAGACTGCTTCCCCCTGGCTAGGAGCATGTAAACCCCCTTGGCATCGAGTATGAAGACCCTTGCATCAAGCTTATGTGCCATAATATGTAATGGGTATCTCAGTGTGTGGCATATCTGTAATGAGCATCACGGTGTGTAGCATATGTATAATGGGCATCAAAGTGTTCGGCATATGTATAATGGCCATCACGGTGTGGGGCATATATATTTAATGGGCATCACGGTGTACTGCATATGTAGAATGGGCTTCACAGTGTTCGGCATATGTATAATGGGCATTATACATATGCCACGTACCATGATGCCCAATATACAGTACATATGTGGCCGTCTCTGTGTCCCTGCTGTCACTCTGTGTTCCCACTGTCTCTCTGCTGTCACTCTCCCTGTCCCTTTGTCCTTGCTGTCCTTGAATTTTGGCTCATACTGTGTGGCACAATGTGTAAGGGCACTAGTACTAGATAGTATAGGGAGTCCTACTATTGTGGTGTATGTGATGTGGTACACTTCACTGAAAGACATGCCCCCTTTTCCAGTGGCCATACCCCTTTTCCAAAGCGCACACAAAACTAATGCCCCTTTCCCACTGCAGGCTTTATGCGGTAAAATGCCGTTTTTTTAGCCTTTTTAAACGGTTAGAGCTGCAGTGGGAAAGCTCCAGGTTGCTTTACACGGGTAACAAATACCGGTATTTGTTAACTGGGTAAAAAGCAGTGTTTTTACCGTGTAAGAGCCATTTTTTTGGCAGTGGGAAAGGGGTAGCCCTTTACCCGTTAAAAAAAAAACGGCATGGGGTCCCCCCCCCCACTGCCGTAACCAGCACCAGGCTGAAGGAGCCGGGGCTGGTATTAAAAAAATCAGGAAACCCGACAAATAGGGGTTCCCTGATTTTTTACAACCAGCCCCAGGCTCCAGGTCCGGGGCTGTTTCCCAAAATACGGGGGACAAAATGACTAGGGGTCCCCCGTATTTTAAGAACTAGCCCCAGGCACAACCAGCCAGCAGGGTAATGCCACAGCCGGGGGACACTTATTATATAAGGTCCCGCGGCCAAAGCATTAACCCTACCGACCAGTCAGCCTGGCCAGGGGCCCTGGGGGAGTGGGGACCCCCCCAATGAAGGCCCCCCCCCCCCCCTCCAGGACTTACCTGACGAGGCTGAAGCCTGGTGCTATCCCCGATGCCTCTGGGCGGTGGGCATCGGGCTGATGGAATGGTGTAAAAAATAGAATAAAAACTATTGTCTTTTACTGGTGAACTATGAGTCCCAGCAAGCCTCCACCGCAAGCTGGGACTTGGAGAACCACAAGTCCCAGCCTGCGGGGCATTAAAGGGCCCGCTGGGTCTTGTAGTTCCACAGTAAAAGAAATAGTACAATAAACACACTGACACACGTGAAAAATAAAAGTTTAATACATCCATAACACATACATACTGATACTTACCTATCTTGAGCCCGTAGGTAGCCCTGGTCCTGATGTCCTGGTCTGTGTCTGTATCCATGTCGGCATCCCTGTCGGCATCCCTGTCGGCGATGGCGTCGGCGGTCCGGAGTCCGAAGAAATCCATGTGGGAACCTATGGAAGGAAACCATACTCACCTGTCCCAGCGCGACGTAGTCCAGGTAAGGGTCTTGGCAAAAAAAACAAACCGACACGCGAAACCAGCCCGGACAGCAGGGAGCCGCACGGTGTTTGTGTACATCGTGCGGCTCCGCCTCCCGAATGCCGCTATTGGCCGCCTTGCGGCCTAGCGGCTCCTGTATGGTTAGGGAGAGGCCAAGGTGGATTAGGGATAGGCAGTACTGGGGGTAGGGAAGGGGTATAGAAGCTACTAGGTTTAGAAGTGTACATACATTGCACTTTAAGCTGGCATATTGAAAGTTATTTCCAGTGCTGCTGCAGGCACCATTGACATCACCTCTATACCCCATGCACGGCCAACAGCAGGAACCGGGGCAGCCTCTGGGAAGAGAGCACCATCCTGACACACAAACATATGAGGGTGCCCTAAATGAGCGCCAGTTACCCCATCTTCTGACCCGAAACCAAGCAAAACACATCTTACCAGATGCTAGAACTGCAGCCAGGAGAGGACACTGAAGCGCGAGGATGGCAGTGGGTCACAACCATTATCTTGAAGGTCACGACGGGTGCTTTTTGATGGCCGCTCCTCCTGGGCTTTGCGCGTGTGATAGCTTGGTTGGTCTCTAGGACAGGAAGGGTGGAGTCTGCACTGCAGCAGCAAGTTCTGCTGCCCAGGAGACACGCTGCTGCTGTGGGAGATGAAAAAGGATGATGGGGGACATGCTCAATATGTACAAGTATATCAAGGGCCAATATAAGGAACTGTCACACACCCTATTTTCTACTAGAAAGGAATCTAGGACGCGAGGGCATGAGTATAGATTAGAAGAAAAAAGATTTCATTCAGCTAGTAGAAAGAATTTCTTTACGGTCAGAACAGTCAAACTCTGGAACTCTCTTCCCAGAGAGGTGGTAACGGCTGGCTCATTAAATGCGTTCAAGGCAAAGTTGGACAATCATTTACTGGAGAAAACATCCATGGGTACAAATAAGAAATATAATTTGTCTGTAAAATACCAGAACCTACCAAATCAGCAATGGATATCTATACCAGGTTGAACTAGATGGACGCAAGTCTTTTTTCAGCCTTACCTACTATGAAACTATCATAGGTCAGGGTGCTCTGGTGCTGCTGCCAGCAACTCAGGGCAAACAATTGGGGTGCAGGAGCATAACTAGAACCTTGTGGGTCCCATTGCAAAATATATAAAGGGTCCGATTCTCTCTCTCTCTCTGACACTTTATTTTTCTTTCCATCACTGTCTCTCTATTTCTCTCTCCTTCACACCCCCACTCTCTCCATAGCGTTTCGCTGTCTCGCTCCGCTCTTTCCTTCATACTCACCAATCAGGATTCTAGCTGTCAGTATTACGGCATTGGCATCCTAACTCATTTCAAGTTCAGCGGCCGCTCTTCTAAAGGCATTAGGGATGCTAGTGACGCTATACTGAATGCTGGCATCCAGGGACCAGGGGCTAATAGATAGCAGACACACAGGGCATACATGCACACATACCATACACACATACCATACACGCACATACCATACATATATATATACAAACAGGACATACATGCACACATACCATATATACAGACACACATCACAAACACACACATATACCATACAGACACACATAATATACACGCACATACCATACATACATACAAACAGAACATACATGCACACTACAGTAATCACACGCATGCCATACATACACACAGGACATGCCATACAGACACGCACACGCACATACCATTCACACACAGGACATTAAAGCACACATACCTTAGACACAAAGGACATACACGGACACACACATGGCATACTGGTACAGATACCATACATGCACACACACAGCATATTTACATATACACACACACATACAGCATACACACATGGCATACGACCACAGATACCATACAACATGCACACATACTGCATATTTATAAACATACACACGCTATAGACACACAGAGCATACACAAAAAGTATACATACATACACACATACAGCATACTTACAAACACCAATACTAAAGCAAATAACCCCCACAAGCAATGGAGGGCACCCAGTTTCCATATACCCAGTCCTCCCCCTTCCCACTGCAGCTACCAAGACATAGTACTCACTGGGCCACCAGCTTACATTAATGGTGCCCACACTTTTCTTCCCCTGTCCATGCCCCTGCAACTGGCACCCACAACAAGGGACACAAACCTGTAAAATCAGCATGTCACCTATTCATAGCTCCGTGTATCAGGCAGCCCCATGTCCTGAGACAGAGAGAGGAGCTTCTTCCTGACAGCCGAGGAGCTCAGCTGTGCGCTGCAGCGCCACCTACAGGCGGCTCAACAGTATATACCCAGCTTCCTCCCAGCAGCAGAGCACTGAGCAGAGCTCGGCTTTGAGAGTGCCGTGACCCTGCTGCGCCCCAGTGACACCGGCTCCCCCCCGCGATGGCTGGGGCTGCCTTACCATAGCTACGCCCCTGTATATATACACGCCGCACTACATGACTATCTCCCTCCATGCTGTACTACATTACATCCCGCTACACACTGCACTACATCACTACATTACATAATCATCATTACAATAAATACCCAGTATTTCATTTATTTTATTTTTATTAAGTTACTTATAGAGCGCAGCATATTCCGTTGCGCTTTACAAAAGGAGATAGTGATACAACAAACAGGGACTTTTAAGACAGTCAAAAGGTAGGAGGGCCCTGCTCGCAAGCTTACAATCTATAGGGAAATAGGCATTGATACATAAGGATAGATACTGTATTCTTTATTGCCTCGATTCCACCAGAATGCAAGGTTCTGTGACTGGTTCTGGAATTTGATAAGCTTGCCTGAAGAGATGAGTTTTCAGGCAACGCTTATAGGTTTGGAAACTATAAGCGTCAGTAACAATCAGATCTGCAGCATATGACATTCACCATAACCCAGTAACAATCAGATCTGCAGACACCAGCAGTGTTGTATAAGGGGGAAGTGCAGAGACGCGCAGTCATTAAGTCGACACCGTTGGGTCGACAGGTCGGAAAGGTCAACATGGTTTTTTACCCGAATGTCGACACTGTGAACATGAACACAGTTGGAAGTCAACCGAAGCCCTTGCGATGCTTCGGGCACACTATTTTTTTTTAATTCAATAATTTTTATTGAAATTTTTAGTAATGCAACATAAACTCCCGTTACAGGCAATAGTTTGTAGACACAGACAGTGAAATCCAGTTTAGTACATGATACTAAATACAAAAAAGTGCAGCTAGGGTAACGTTGATACTGCAATGATGCATGAAAGCAAGGGTAAAAATAAGGGTATTGTTTGTGGACATAGAAAGTAAAAAAAAAAAAAAAAAAAAACTCTCTAATGCAGGATATATCGAGCCCTATTGCCCAAAGGCGCCATCTGGGTTCTAGGTACTACCGAGTATATGACACATATACATACAGAGTGAAATACCACACCACAATATAATAAAAAGTATGACAGAGCGGATATAGTCTGATAGGACAGTATATTTCCCAGCTAAGAAGTTACTAGACTAGGAGAAATTATTATTGCAGAATTGTAGGTCTGGTCAGACAAGGGGAGTAAAATAAAATGTAAAAATAAGTAACCCACTATCTTGAATATAATACCTAACCTACCCAAAGCAAAACCCCCCCAAAAACCCAAAATAAACCTTCCCAAAATACCCCCACCCTGTATGACCTAACCCCAACCTAGGTATACCTGGATCCCGAACAACCTACCCTCCTCTTCCCAACTGTCTATACTACTATTACTAAGAGGGGATAAATTAGTGGCCTTCAGCTTATATTAGCTAACCTAGCCTAAAATCCTAATTCACCCCTTCCCCCCCCCCCCCCATCCTCCCCCCCCCCCCCCCCCCATATGGTCGGATAATAGGCGAATGGGCTAAATGGGGCAATGGCTGTAATTATTAACTAGTATAGCAAGGATGCTGCAGCATAATTACAATATAAAATGATCCCGTCTCAGTATTAGGCAACAAAGTAGAATCTGCGAAAGTTATATATCATGGAAACATACAAAACGGTCACTAAACCAGCAGACATGTAAAAGCACAGGAGATGAAAGTATTAAACCGGCCAAGCCTCAGTTAACAACGAAGATATTTTGGAGCGTAAGAGTATGAAAAATATTAGTCGGGCCAGGCCCTCCTCCCCCGCAGAGTCTTAAAGACAACAGTCCCTCCATCGTACACCCAAGGACATGCACATAGGAGCCGAAAGTACATGGACAAGAGATCCAGGAGTGTCCCATCAATCCAGAAATATGGAAATAGATGTAAGGAGTAGGTGCAGAGGGGTTTTCGTAGCTGTAGTGTCACTGCGAGAGTCGTACAACGGAGCTCCGAAGAGGCCGCAACAGCTGGTACCGTAACAGTAGCAGAGGCAGTGTTAGAAGCCTCTATTTGGCAGGTTGGATCCATTGTTGCAGCTGCAGAACTGATTTTTATAGATTCCTCATCTGCAGGAGTTGAAAAGAGAGTAGTGGATGAAGAAGACACTACCTCCCTGACAGGAGGGTCCTGTTGCCAATCTAGCGCAGATGACACAGAGGTCATATTTTCAGGAGTTATAGGTGCACCCACCATAGTATCAAGTTTGGCAAGTAGCCTCTGAGTGGAGGAATTGATGGCCTGGAGGATTTGTTGCACAAAGCCTGACATCCTAGAAAGTTAGATGATACTCAATATGGAAAGCAATGGCAAAATGGTGGTGGCTAGCACACCACCAGTGTGTACCATAGGTGTCAGCAGGATATTGTCCAAATTACCTTGTAGCACTAAAGGATCTGGCTAGTATGAGATTTTATATCACTCTCAGAGCAGTGACAGTTATAAATCAAGACTTGCTACAAGCGGTGTTAATGTATTCACAGTAAATGCAGGCAGTCCCAGACTCAAACACAGGAGAGGTAGATTATGATGGCAGACCTGCTGGGACCCCCCCGGCCAAGATGGCTGACCAGCAAATTCAGGCGCCGTGACGCGCTGTAGATCCCAGCAGCCTGGAGGGCAGGACGGGGGTGGCAGGAGGCGCCCTTCCAGGCGCACAGCAAACGGGGGAGAGAGGGCGGCCAAACAGACTCACCCGGACAGGCAGCACACACACAGTAGCCCGGCGGCGTCCCTCCGCAGTAGCGCGCCTCCTGTCCGTGAAGAGGAAGACACGCAGGGCACACACGACAGCGGCACCTGGCAGGGGAAAGAAAATGGCGTCCGCGGCTCCCTGCGTGACCTCCGGCAGGCTCCCTCGGCTGTAAGTCAGGCCGCACACCAGGTACAGGAACGAGATGGGGCTTAATCTGTTCTGGGGATATTCCCCCACCAGCAGTGTGGTCCAGGAGCAGTATAAGTGCATGCAGGATATAGATACAGGATATCGGGGACGGAGAGCTCAGGTTGGAAGCAGCTACTCCATGTCCGCCGAAGCCACGCCCCTCTCGGGCACACTATTTTATTCTCCCACCATGCCCTAGTGGATGTTAGGGCATGAACTACTGCCTGTCGGCTCAAAAAACTGTAAAAGAAAACATGTCGACCTTCCGACCTAACCCATGTCGACCTAGCACTGTGTCGACCTAAACCCATGTCGACCTTGATACCTGTCGACCTTCACCCATGTCGACCTAGACACCTGTCAACCTAAGTGCTGTCAACAATGCGACCGTATCCCCCTGTGACTGATTTCCCCTTATACAGCAATGGTTGCATTTCTGGAAGTTTTTTTGGGGAGTAGCAGCAGTCTAGTTCATCTGGCCTATAGCTACTAGTAAGCAGCCGAAAGCGCCTGAGGGGCTCCAGTGGATCCAGCAGGGAGCCATATCGGTCAGCCCCCCCCCCCCCCCCTAGCAACCATTAACATGTCAGCCCCCCCCCCCCCCAGCAACCATTAACATGTCAGCCCCCCTGCACCCATTAACATGTCAGCCCCTCCAAGCACCCATTGAGAGGTCAGCCCCCAGCACACATCAACATGTAGTCTCCCCTAGCACACATTACCATGTCACCCCCACAACACCCATTAAAATGTCACTAACACCTGCACACATGTCAGCCCCCTCCCCCCTCCCAGAACACATTAAAATGTCTCTCCCCTGGGCCTCACCCTCCCAGAACACATTACCATGACATTATTAACCCCCTGGACATATTAACATGTCACTTACTCCCTCCCCAGCACATATATCACATACCTGAGAGCTGGTATTGCTGGCTGCAGTGCTCCTCCAGTGCACACAGCCACCCACGTGTGCAGAATGCTCAGCACTGCAGAGGCAGAGCACAGGAAGTCTTACTGTCGGGTTGTTGCTAAGGAAGGGGAGGAAAGTGGGCGGCACTAAACACACAGCTGAGGAAAAAGAGGAGGGACTCGGGAGAGTGATGCTGCTGCTGCCTGTAACTAGGGATGACCATCGGTACAGAGGCCATCAATGGTTGCCATCGATGGCGATTCTGCACCCAGCCATTGATAGTGGCAAACTATTTGATGGATAACCATCGATAGTTTTAGCTATCGATGGTCAGCCATTATATGTGACTGAATGGCCCGTGGGCCAATCAGTACTCGTCGTTGGGACTTCTGGGTGTCAGGGGGGAGAGAGCTATGCTCCGTGATCCATGCACCTTGAAAAAAAAAAAAAAAAAAAAAAAGGAAACATCGTCACACGCCGGGTTGCCTGTGGGAGTCCCGAGCAGCTGCCCCCGGGGCTCATTACTCAGCTGCCCTGGGGGTTTCTTACCTGGCCCCACAGCCAGGGAGAGGCTCCGGGCACGGTGCCTCACTGTGCTTAGCACACTATTCTACTCCCAATCCAGGAGCATTGGGAAGGTAAAGTATGAAAAAGTGTTTTGGGGAAAAAGTGCTTGAAAACGCATGTGTAGGCATATTTAACATCAAGATTTTAACCATGTCTGTCTTTTCAACATGTCGGCATAATTAATGTCGGTATAATAACCGTTTCGGTATTTTGACTGTCGGTCAATGGGCATTGGTATAACAACATAACAACAGTTGGTCAAATGTTCGTCGGTAAATTGACTGCATCCCTATAAAACACCTAGTTTGACTGAGACTTTTTTCACCATGAAGATGCCGATTTGGGTCGACACAAGCTGTTCGCATTTAAAAAAAAAAAAAGGTGAAAGTTCTTTACCATCCAAGTGGACATAGGGCGGTATTCAATGAGAATTATCACCGGCCACGGCGAATCAAGTTTTTTATTCGCCGACAATTCGCCGGCTTTTAGCGGCGATTCTCCAAGCATGGCTATTCGTCGGGACTCGACGAGTCAGCCTATTCAACGTGGCTGAGATTCACCGCCCCCAACGGTGAATCTCAGCCTATCTGGCGTATCAGGTGACTGGGGGAGGGCGGGAGCATGTATTCCCGCTCTTCCTCGCTCATATCAGCGAGTTTCCTGCTGCGTACATTCGCCATTAGTTTTCAGCAGGGGTGGAGTGCTGCATGCTAATGGTTCTCCCAGGACCCAAGCACCCGTGGAGAGAGCAGAGTGTATTTTTTCTTTTCTTTTGCAGGTGAGTATTGTGATGCACTAATATTGCACTTGCTATGGGGGTTTGCTTTAAGTTTTTTATTTTAACATGTGCTTGGTGCAATGTGCAGCCATGCTGCATGCTTTTAAGGGGAGCTGGGGTGTTGTGTGGGGTGCCATTCATTCTTTGGGCGTGTTTGTGTGTCCCCATTTCAAAATGACTGCAGCCCAAAAAAAAAGACATAAAAAAAAAAAACTGCAGCCATTTTGAAATGGGGGCCCTGGGTCACGCCCCAAAGCATGTCGGGATCCCCCTCACCACACTCCAGCTTCCCTGAAAGGCATGCCTGCACTGCGCACCCCTTTTGGGTTTTGTCTCACCCCTAAATGTCATTTTGCATATTTGCCAGTTGTTGTTTTTTTCTTCCCATTAGTTGTTGGGGTGCAATGTGCAGCCATGCTGAATGCTTTTTAGGGGAGCTGGGGTGTTGTGTGGGGTGCAATGTGCAGCCATGCCCACTCTCCCACTCTCTGACCCTTGCAGCTGCACACTTGCTGATGGGGCTGACAGGCTGTCCTCACTGACCAGTGCTCTCTGCATGCTGCCAGTCTGTGCCCCCCCATACACTTTAGGGCACACTGCTTTCCCCAGCCTTCAGGGTTCTGCCAGCTTCAGCATTCACCAGTCAACAACTACACACTTCTCACTCTGCTCTCCTGTCTCAGTCAGACTCCCAGGGAGAGATTCCATCCAGGATTTCCCACCTTTTTCTGCAAACTTGTCAGTTCTGTAACAATGTTTCTTTTTGCAAACTGACCTGCCTTGCTGTGAGCTGAGCTGTTAACCCCTTTTGTGCTGCAAGCTATATAAGCTCAGTTCTGTGCAACTCAAGTAGTACTTTTTAATACACAGTCATGCTGGCACCTGTAGTGCCACAGCTACTTTATGCTTTTTACAGTGTTTCCATTACTTTATGCTGCTGGCACTTGTGCCCCAGCTTGTGGGGTGCCACATTCACCGGTATAGTATACCCGCACCTTCTTCGAGCACTGCTTCTTTTTTTTTGGCATACGCATATTGAAGCTGGGCAGAGAGGGATGTGCTGCCTGGCTGTCTAAAGAGCGGGTCTGCAGCAGCTGCTGGGAAAAGTGTCAGCCGGACAGAAGAGGTGGACTGCCTGTCGCCTGCCTTTATAAGTTCAGTTCTAAGCAGCAGTTTGAAATGTTGCGCCAGTCCGGCAGTCTATAGGAGCTTGCGGCCTGGCAGCCAATCATGAGACACCACTGCCACTCCTGATTGGCTGCCAGCTCCTATTGGCTGGTGACCCAGCGCGAGATTTCAAACTGCTGCATACCCGCTCTAAAGACAGCCAAGCAGCCGACCAATTCTGCCTGGCAGTCACACTGTTTCACTGCAGCAACTGCGGACCCGCTATTTAGACAGCCGGGCAGCACACCGCTTTCTGCCCGGCTGTCAGACTGCTTCCCCCTGGCTAGGAGCATGTAAACCCCCTTGGCATCGAGTATGAAGACCCTTGCATCAAGCTTATGTGCCATAATATGTAATGGGTATCTCAGTGTGTGGCATATCTGTAATGAGCATCACGGTGTGTAGCATATGTATAATGGGCATCAAAGTGTTCGGCATATGTATAATGGCCAACACGGTGTGGGGCATATATATTTAATGGGCATCACGGTGTACTGCATATGTAGAATGGGCTTCACAGTGTTCGGCATATGTATAATGGGCATTATACATATGCCACGTACCATGATGCCCAATATACAGTACATATGTGGCCGTCTCTGTGTCCCTGCTGTCACTCTGTGTTCCCACTGTCTCTCTGCTGTCACTCTCCCTGTCCCTTTGTCCTTGCTGTCCTTGAATTTTGGCTCATACTGTGTGGCACAATGTGTAAGGGCACTAGTACTAGATAGTATAGGGAGTCCTACTATTGTGGTGTATGTGATGTGGTACACTTCACTGAAAGACATGCCCCCTTTTCCAGTGGCCATACCCCTTTTCCAAAGCGCACACAAAACTAATGCCCCTTTCCCACTGCAGGCTTTATGCGGTAAAATGCCGTTTTTTTAGCCTTTTTAAACGGTTAGAGCTGCAGTGGGAAAGCTCCAGGTTGCTTTACACGGGTAACAAATACCGGTATTTGTTAACTGGGTAAAAAGCAGTGTTTTTACCGTGTAAGAGCCATTTTTTTGGCAGTGGGAAAGGGGTAGCCCTTTACCCGTTAAAAAAAAAACGGCATGGGGTCCCCCCCCCCACTGCCGTAACCAGCACCAGGCTGAAGGAGCCGGGGCTGGTATTAAAAAAATCAGGAAACCCGACAAATAGGGGTTCCCTGATTTTTTACAACCAGCCCCAGGCTCCAGGTCCGGGGCTGTTTCCCAAAATACGGGGGACAAAATGACTAGGGTCCCCCGTATTTTAAGAACTAGCCCCAGGCACAACCAGCCAGCAGGGTAATGCCACAGCCGGGGGACACTTATTATATAAGGTCCCGCGGCCAAAGCATTAACCCTACCGACCAGTCAGCCTGGCCAGGGGCCCTGGGGGAGTGGGGACCCCCCCAATGAAGGGGGCCCCCCCCCCTCCAGGACTTACCTGACGAGGCTGAAGCCTGGTGCTATCCCCGATGCCTCTGGGCGGTGGGCATCGGGCTGATGGAATGGTGTAAAAAATAGAATAAAAACTATTGTCTTTTACTGGTGAACTATGAGTCCCAGCAAGCCTCCACCGCAAGCTGGGACTTGGAGAACCACAAGTCCCAGCCTGCGGGGCATTAAAGGGCCCGCTGGGTCTTGTAGTTCCACAGTAAAAGAAATCGTACAATAAACACACTGACACACGTGAAAAATAAAAGTTTAATACATCCATAACACATACATACTGATACTTACCTATCTTGAGCCCGTAGGTAGCCCTGGTCCTGATGTCCTGGTCTGTGTCTGCGTCTGTATCCATGTCGGCATCCCTGTCGGCATCCCTGTCGGCGATGGCGTCGGCGGTCCGGAGTCCGAAGAAATCCATGTGGGAACCTATGGAAGGAAACCATACTCACCTGTCCCAGCGCGACGTAGTCCAGGTAAGGGTCTTGGCAAAAAAAAAAAAACCGACACGCGAAACCAGCCCGGACAGCAGGGAGCCGCACGGTGTTTGTGTACATCGTGCGGCTCCGCCTCCCGAATGCCGCTATTGGCCGCCTTGCGGCCTAGCGGCTCCTGTATGGTTAGGGAGAGGCCAAGGTGGATTAGGGATAGGCAGTACTGGGGGTAGGGAAGGGGTATAGAAGCTACTAGGTTTAGAAGTGTACATACATTGCACTTTAAGCTGGCATATTGAAAGTTATTTCCAGTGCTGCTGCAGGCACCATTGACATCACCTCTATACCCCATGCACGGCCAGCAGCAGGAACCGGGGCAGCCTCTGGGAAGAGAGCACCATCCTGACACACAAACATATGAGGGTGCCCTAAATGAGCGCCAGTTACCCCATCTTCTGACCCGAAACCAAGCAAAACACATCTTACCAGATGCTAGAACTGCAGCCAGGAGAGGACACTGAAGCGCGAGGATGGCAGTGGGTCACAACCATTATCTTGAAGGTCACGACGGGTGCTTTTTGATGGCCGCTCCTCCTGGGCTTTGCGCGTGTGATAGCTTGGTTGGTCTCTAGGACAGGAAGGGTGGAGTCTGCACTGCAGCAGCAAGTTCTGCTGCCCAGGAGACACGCTGCTGCTGTGGGAGATGAAAAAGGATGATGGGGGACATGCTCAATATGTACAAGTATATCAAGGGCCAATATAAGGAACTGTCACACACCCTATTTTCTACTAGAAAGGAATCTAGGACGCGAGGGCATGAGTATAGATTAGAAGAAAAAAGATTTCATTCAGCTAGTAGAAAGAATTTCTTTACGGTCAGAACAGTCAAACTCTGGAACTCTCTTCCCAGAGAGGTGGTAACGGCTGGCTCATTAAATGCGTTCAAGGCAAAGTTGGACAATCATTTACTGGAGAAAACATCCATGGGTACAAATAAGAAATATAATTTGTCTGTAAAATACCAGAACCTACCAAATCAGCAATGGATATCTATACCAGGTTGAACTAGATGGACGCAAGTCTTTTTTCAGCCTTACCTACTATGAAACTATCATAGGTCAGGGTGCTCTGGTGCTGCTGCCAGCAACTCAGGGCAAACAATTGGGGTGCAGGAGCATAACTAGAACCTTGTGGGTCCCATTGCAAAATATATAAAGGGTCCGATTCTCTCTCTCTCTCTGACACTTTATTTTTCTTTCCATCACTGTCTCTCTATTTCTCTCTCCTTCACACCCCCACTCTCTCCATAGCGTTTCGCTGTCTCGCTCCGCTCTTTCCTTCATACTCACCAATCAGGATTCTAGCTGTCAGTATTACGGCATTGGCATCCTAACTCATTTCAAGTTCAGCGGCCGCTCTTCTAAAGGCATTAGGGATGCTAGTGACGCTATACTGAATGCTGGCATCCAGGGACCAGGGGCTAATAGATAGCAGACACACAGGGCATACATGCACACATACCATACACACATACCATACACGCACATACCATACATATATATATATACAAACAGGACATACATGCACACATACCATATATACAGACACACATCACAAACACACACATATACCATACAGACACACATAATATACACGCACATACCATACATACATACAAACAGAACATACATGCACACTACAGTAATCACACGCATGCCATACATACACACAGGACATGCCATACAGACACGCACACGCACATACCATTCACACACAGGACATTAAAGCACACATACCTTAGACACAAAGGACATACACGGACACACACATGGCATACTGGTACAGATACCATACATGCACACACACAGCATATTTACATATACACACACACATACAGCATACACACATGGCATACGACCACAGATACCATACAACATGCACACATACAGCATATTGGTACTTATGTAGTATCTGGGCTGCCGATTTTTTGATTGTATGCCTTAAGTTAAGGCATACAATCAGATGCGATGCGATGCGATATCGCATCGCATCGCATCCGATATCGGATGCGATATCGGATGCGATGACCCGATTTTTCCATAGGAATCAATGTTAAAATGGACTGAGTCCATTTTAACATGGAATTCAATGGGAAAAATGGGTCCTTTTCATACCCCTACTATCCAAGTGGGCATGGAGTTGGATATAAACCTGTGGCGAGCGTAGCGAGCCACCGAGCCCGAAGCGTGGCGAGCGAAGCGAGCCCCGCGAGGGGACGGTATTCGTCCCCTCGCGGGGCTCGCTTCGCTCGCCACGCTTCGGGCTCGGTGGCTCGCTACGCTCGCCACAGGTTTATATCCAACTCCATGCCCACTTGGATAGTAGGGGTATGAAAAGGACCCATTTTTCCCATTGAATTCCATGTTAAAATGGACTCAGTCCATTTTAACATTGATTCCTATGGAAAAATCGGGTCATCGCATCGCATCGCATCGCATCGAATCGCATGGTCGCATGCGATGCGATGCGATCTCCCGATCCGACCCGATTTAGAAATCGGCAGCCCAGATACTACATAAGTACCAGCATATTTATAAACATACACACGCTATAGACACACAGAGCATACACAAAAAGTATACATACATACATACATACATACACACATACAGCATACTTACAAACACCAATACTAAAGCAAATAACCCCCACAAGCAATGGAGGGCACCCAGTTTCCATATACCCAGTCCTCCCCCTTCCCACTGCAGCTACCAAGACATAGTACTCACTGGGCCACCAGCTTACATTAATGGTGCCCACACTTTTCTTCCCCTGTCCATGCCCCTGCAACTGGCACCCACAACAAGGGACACAAACCTGTAAAATCAGCATGTCACCTATTCATAGCTCCGTGTATCAGGCAGCCCCATGTCCTGAGACAGAGAGAGGAGCTTCTTCCTGACAGCCGAGGAGCTCAGCTGTGCGCTGCAGCGCCACCTACAGGCGGCTTAACAGTATATACCCAGCTTCCTCCCAGCAGCAGAGCACTGAGCAGAGCTCGGCTTTGAGAGTGCCGTGACCCTGCTGCGCCCCAGTGACACCGGCTCCCCCCCGCGATGGCTGGGGCTGCCTTACCATAGCTACGCCCCTGTATATATACACGCCGCACTACATGACTATCTCCCTCCATGCTGTACTACATTACATCCCGCTACACACTGCACTACATCACTACATTACATAATCATCATTACAATAAATACCCAGTATTTCATTTATTTTATTTTTATTAAGTTACTTATAGAGCGCAGCATATTCCGTTGCGCTTTACAAAAGGAGATAGTGATACAACAAACAGGGACTTTTAAGACAGTCAAAAGGTAGGAGGGCCCTGCTCGCAAGCTTACAATCTATAGGGAAATAGGCATTGATACATAAGGATAGATACTGTATTCTTTATTGCCTCGATTCCACCAGAATGCAAGGTTCTGTGACTGGTTCTGGAATTTGATAAGCTTGCCTGAAGAGATGAGTTTTCAGGCAACGCTTATAGGTTTGGAAACTATAAGCGTCAGTAACAATCAGATCTGCAGCATATGACATTCACCATAACCCAGTAACAATCAGATCTGCAGACACCAGCAGTGTTGTATAAGGGGGAAGTGCAGAGACGCGCAGTCATTAAGTCGACACCGTTGGGTCGACAGGTCGGAAAGGTCAACATGGTTTTTTACCCGAATGTCGACACTGTGAACATGAACACAGTTGGAAGTCAACCGAAGCCCTTGCGATGCTTCGGGCACACTATTTTTTTTTAATTCAATAATTTTTATTGAAATTTTTAGTAATGCAACATAAACTCCCGTTACAGGCAATAGTTTGTAGACACAGACAGTGAAATCCAGTTTAGTACATGATACTAAATACAAAAAAGTGCAGCTAGGGTAACGTTGATACTGCAATGATGCATGAAAGCAAGGGTAAAAATAAGGGTATTGTTTGTGGACATAGAAAGTAAAAAAAAAAAAAAAAAAAACTCTCTAATGCAGGATATATCGAGCCCTATTGCCCAAAGGCGCCATCTGGGTTCTAGGTACTACCGAGTATATGACACATATACATACAGAGTGAAATACCACACCACAATATAATAAAAAGTATGACAGAGCGGATATAGTCTGATAGGACAGTATATTTCCCAGCTAAGAAGTTACTAGACTAGGAGAAATTATTATTGCAGAATTGTAGGTCTGGTCAGACAAGGGGAGTAAAATAAAATGTAAAAATAAGTAACCCACTATCTTGAATATAATACCTAACCTACCCAAAGCAAAACCCCCCCAAAAACCCAAAATAAACCTTCCCAAAATACCCCCACCCTGTATGACCTAACCCCAACCTAGGTATACCTGGATCCCGAACAACCTACCCTCCTCTTCCTAACTGTCTATACTACTATTACTAAGAGGGGATAAATTAGTGGCCTTCAGCTTATATTAGCTAACCTAGCCTAAAATCCTAATTCACCCTCCCCCCCCCCCCCCCATCCTCCCCCCCCCCCCCCCCCCCCCCCATATGGTCGGATAATAGGCGAATGGGCTAAATGGGGCAATGGCTGTAATTATTAACTAGTATAGCAAGGATGCTGCAGCATAATTACAATATAAAATGATCCCGTCTCAGTATTAGGCAACAAAGTAGAATCTGCGAAAGTTATATATCATGGAAACATACAAAACGGTCACTAAACCAGCAGACATGTAAAAGCACAGGAGATGAAAGTATTAAACCGGCCAAGCCTCAGTTAACAACGAAGATATTTTGGAGCGTAAGAGTATGAAAAATATTAGTCGGGCCAGGCCCTCCTCCCCCGCAGAGTCTTAAAGACAACAGTCCCTCCATCGTACACCCAAGGACATGCACATAGGAGCCGAAAGTACATGGACAAGAGATCCAGGAGTGTCCCATCAATCCAGAAATATGGAAATAGATGTAAGGAGTAGGTGCAGAGGGGTTTTCGTAGCTGTAGTGTCACTGCGAGAGTCGTACAACGGAGCTCCGAAGAGGCCGCAACAGCTGGTACCGTAACAGTAGCAGAGGCAGTGTTAGAAGCCTCTATTTGGCAGGTTGGATCCATTGTTGCAGCTGCAGAACTGATTTTTATAGATTCCTCATCTGCAGGAGTTGAAAAGAGAGTAGTGGATGAAGAAGACACTACCTCCCTGACAGGAGGGTCCTGTTGCCAATCTAGCGCAGATGACACAGAGGTCATATTTTCAGGAGTTATAGGTGCACCCACCATAGTATCAAGTTTGGCAAGTAGCCTCTGAGTGGAGGAATTGATGGCCTGGAGGATTTGTTGCACAAAGCCTGACATCCTAGAAAGTTAGATGATACTCAATATGGAAAGCAATGGCAAAATGGTGGTGGCTAGCACACCACCAGTGTGTACCATAGGTGTCAGCAGGATATTGTCCAAATTACCTTGTAGCACTAAAGGATCTGGCTAGTATGAGATTTTATATCACTCTCAGAGCAGTGACAGTTATAAATCAAGACTTGCTACAAGCGGTGTTAATGTATTCACAGTAAATGCAGGCAGTCCCAGACTCAAACACAGGAGAGGTAGATTATGATGGCAGACCTGCTGGGACCCCCCCGGCCAAGATGGCTGACCAGCAAATTCAGGCGCCGTGACGCGCTGTAGATCCCAGCAGCCTGGAGGGCAGGACGGGGGTGGCAGGAGGCGCCCTTCCAGGCGCACAGCAAACGGGGGAGAGAGGGCGGCCAAACAGACTCACCCGGACAGGCAGCACACACACAGTAGCCCGGCGGCGTCCCTCCGCAGTAGCGCGCCTCCTGTCCGTGAAGAGGAAGACACGCAGGGCACACACGACAGCGGCACCTGGCAGGGGAAAGAAAATGGCGTCCGCGGCGCCCTGCGTGACCTCCGGCAGGCTCCCTCGGCTGTAAGTCAGGCCGCACACCAGGTACAGGAACGAGATGGGGCTTAATCTGTTCTGGGGATATTCCCCCACCAGCAGTGTGGTCCAGGAGCAGTATAAGTGCATGCAGGATATAGATACAGGATATCGGGGACGGAGAGCTCAGGTTGGAAGCAGCTACTCCATGTCCGCCGAAGCCACGCCCCTCTCGGGCACACTATTTTATTCTCCCACCATGCCCTAGTGGATGTTAGGGCATGAACTACTGCCTGTCGGCTCAAAAAACTGTAAAAGAAAACATGTCGACCTTCCGACCTAACCCATGTCGACCTAGCACTGTGTCGACCTAAACCCATGTCGACCTTGATACCTGTCGACCTTCACCCATGTCGACCTAGACACCTGTCAACCTAAGTGCTGTCAACAATGCGACCGTATTTCCCTGTGACTGATTTCCCCTTATACAGCAATGGTTGCATTTCTGGAAGTTTTTTTGGGGAGTAGCAGCAGTCTAGTTCATCTGGCCTATAGCTACTAGTAAGCAGCCGAAAGCGCCTGAGGGGCTCCAGTGGATCCAGCAGGCAGCCATATCGGTCAGCCCCCCCCCCCTAGCAACCATTAACATGTCAGCCCCCCCCCCCCCCCAGCAACCATTAACATGTCAGCCCCCCTGCACCCATTAACATGTCAGCCCCTCCAAGCACCCATTGAGAGGTCAGCCCCTCCAAGCACCCATTGAGAGGTCAGCCCCCAGCACACATCAACATGTAGTCTCCCCTAGCACACATTACCATGTCACCCCCACAACACCCATTAAAATGTCACTAACACCTGCACACATGTCAGCCCCCTCCCCCCTCCCAGAACACATTAAAATGTCTCTCCCCTGGGCCTCACCCTCCCAGAACACATTACCATGACATTATTAACCCCCTGGACATATTAACATGTCACTTACTCCCTCCCCAGCACATATATCACATACCTGAGAGCTGGTATTGCTGGCTGCAGTGCTCCTCCAGTGCACACAGCCACCCACGTGTGCAGAATGCTCAGCACTGCAGAGGCAGAGCACAGGAAGTCTTACTGTCGGGTTGTTGCTAAGGAAGGGGAGGAAAGTGGGCGGCACTAAACACACAGCTGAGGAAAAAGAGGAGGGACTCGGGAGAGTGATGCTGCTGCTGCCTGTAACTAGGGATGACCATCGGTACAGAGGCCATCAATGGTTGCCATCGATGGCGATTCTGCACCCAGCCATTGATAGTGGCAAACTATTTGATGGATAAATATCGATAGTTTTAGCTATCGATGGTCAGCCATTATATGTGACTGAATGGCCCGTGGGCCAATCAGTACTCGTCGTTGGGACTTCTGGGTGTCAGGGGGGAGAGAGCTATGCTCCGTGATCCATGCACCTTGAAAAAAAAAAAAAAAAAAAAAAGGAAACATCGTCACACGCCGGGTTGCCTGTGGGAGTCCCGAGCAGCTGCCCCCGGGGCTCATTACTCAGCTGCCCTGGGGGTTTCTTACCTGGCCCCACAGCCAGGGAGAGGCTCCGGGCACGGTGCCTCACTGTGCTTAGCACACTATTCTACTCCCAATCCAGGAGCATTGGGAAGGTAAAGTATGAAAAAGTGTTTTGGGGAAAAAGTGCTTGAAAACGCATGTGTAGGCATATTTAACATCAAGATTTTAACCATGTCTGTCTTTTCAACATGTCGGCATAATTAATGTCGGTATAATAACCGTTTCGGTATTTTGACTGTCGGTCAATGGGCATTGGTATAACAACATAACAACAGTTGGTCAAATGTTCGTCGGTAAATTGACTGCATCCCTATAAAACACCTAGTTTGACTGAGACTTTTTTCACCATGAAGATGCCGATTTGGGTCGACACAAGCTGTTCGCATTTAAAAAAAAAAAAAGGTGAAAGTTCTTTACCATCCAAGTGGACATAGGGCGGTATTCAATGAGAATTATCACCGGCCACGGCGAATCAAGTTTTTTATTCGCCGACAATTCGCCGGCTTTTAGCGGCGATTCTCCAAGCATGGCTATTCGTCGGGACTCGACGAGTCAGCCTATTCAACGTGGCTGAGATTCACCGCCCCCAACGGTGAATCTCAGCCTATCTGGCGTATCAGGTGACTGGGGGAGGGCGGGAGCATGTATTCCCGCTCTTCCTCGCTCATATCAGCGAGTTTCCTGCTGCGTACATTCGCCATTAGTTTTCAGCAGGGGTGGAGTGCTGCATGCTAATGGTTCTCCCAGGACCCAAGCACCCGTGGAGAGAGCAGAGTGTATTTTTTCTTTTCTTTTGCAGGTGAGTATTGTGATGCACTAATATTGCACTTGCTATGGGGGTTTGCTTTAAGTTTTTTATTTTAACATGTGCTTGGTGCAATGTGCAGCCATGCTGCATGCTTTTAAGGGGAGCTGGGGTGTTGTGTGGGGTGCCATTCATTCTTTGGGCGTGTTTGTGTGTCCCCATTTCAAAATGACTGCAGCCCAAAAAAAAAGACATAAAAAAAAAAAACTGCAGCCATTTTGAAATGGGGGCCCTGGGTCACGCCCCAAAGCATGTCGGGATCCCCCTCACCACACTCCAGCTTCCCTGAAAGGCATGCCTGCACTGCGCACCCCTTTTGGGTTTTGTCTCACCCCTAAATGTCATTTTGCATATTTGCCAGTTGTTGTTTTTTTCTTCCCATTAGTTGTTGGGGTGCAATGTGCAGCCATGCTGAATGCTTTTTAGGGGAGCTGGGGTGTTGTGTGGGGTGCAATGTGCAGCCATGCCCACTCTCTGACCCTTGCAGCTGCACACTTGCTGATGGGGCTGACAGGCTGTCCTCACTGACCAGTGCTCTCTGCATGCTGCCAGTCTGTGCCCCCCCATACACTTTAGGGCACACTGCTTTCCCCAGCCTTCAGGGTTCTGCCAGCTTCAGCATTCACCAGTCAACAACTACACACTTCTCACTCTGCTCTCCTGTCTCAGTCAGACTCCCAGGGAGAGATTCCATCCAGGATTTCCCACCTTTTTCTGCAAACTTGTCAGTTCTGTAACAATGTTTCTTTTTGCAAACTGACCTGCCTTGCTGTGAGCTGAGCTGTTAACCCCTTTTGTGCTGCAAGCTATATAAGCTCAGTTCTGTGCAACTCAAGTAGTACTTTTTAATACACAGTCATGCTGGCACCTGTAGTGCCACAGCTACTTTATGCTTTTTACAGTGTTTCCATTACTTTATGCTGCTGGCACTTGTGCCCCAGCTTGTGGGGTGCCACATTCACCGGTATAGTATACCCGCACCTTCTTCGAGCACTGCTTCTTTTTTTTGGCATACGCATATTGAAGCTGGGCAGAGAGGGGCAGAGAGGGATGTGCTGCCTGGCTGTCTAAAGAGCGGGTCTGCAGCAGCTGCTGGGAAAAGTGTCAGCCGGACAGAAGAGGTGGACTGCCTGTCGCCTGCCTTTATAAGTTCAGTTCTAAGCAGCAGTTTGAAATGTTGCGCCAGTCCGGCAGTCTATAGGAGCTTGCGGCCTGGCAGCCAATCATGAGACACCACTGCCACTCCTGATTGGCTGCCAGCTCCTATTGGCTGGTGACCCAGCGCGAGATTTCAAACTGCTGCATACCCGCTCTAAAGACAGCCAAGCAGCCGACCAATTCTGCCTGGCAGTCACACTGTTTCACTGCAGCAACTGCGGACCCGCTATTTAACCAGCCGGGCAGCACACCGCTTTCTGCCCGGCTGTCAGACTGCTTCCCCCTGGCTAGGAGCATGTAAACCCCCTTGGCATCGAGTATGAAGACCCTTGCATCAAGCTTATGTGCCATAATATGTAATGGGTATCTCAGTGTGTGGCATATCTGTAATGAGCATCACGGTGTGTAGCATATGTATAATGGGCATCAAAGTGTTCGGCATATGTATAATGGCCATCACGGTGTGGGGCATATATATTTAATGGGCATCACGGTGTACTGCATATGTAGAATGGGCTTCACAGTGTTCGGCATATGTATAATGGGCATTATACATATGCCACGTACCATGATGCCCAATATACAGTACATATGTGGCCGTCTCTGTGTCCCTGCTGTCACTCTGTGTTCCCACTGTCTCTCTGCTGTCACTCTCCCTGTCCCTTTGTCCTTGCTGTCCTTGAATTTTGGCTCATACTGTGTGGCACAATGTGTAAGGGCACTAGTACTAGATAGTATAGGGAGTCCTACTATTGTGGTGTATGTGATGTGGTACACTTCACTGAAAGACATGCCCCCTTTTCCAGTGGCCATACCCCTTTTCCAAAGCGCACACAAAACTAATGCCCCTTTCCCACTGCAGGCTTTATGCGGTAAAATGCCGTTTTTTTAGCCTTTTTAAACGGTTAGAGCTGCAGTGGGAAAGCTCCAGGTTGCTTTACACGGGTAACAAATACCGGTATTTGTTAACTGGGTAAAAAGCAGTGTTTTTACCGTGTAAGAGCCATTTTTTTGGCAGTGGGAAAGGGGTAGCCCTTTACCCGTTAAAAAAAAAACGGCATGGGGTCCCCCCCCCCCACTGCCGTAACCAGCACCAGGCTGAAGGAGCCGGGGCTGGTATTAAAAAAATCAGGAAACCCGACAAATAGGGGTTCCCTGATTTTTTACAACCAGCCCCAGGCTCCAGGTCCGGGGCTGTTTCCCAAAATACGGGGGACAAAATGACTAGGGGTCCCCCGTATTTTAAGAACTAGCCCCAGGCACAACCAGCCAGCAGGGTAATGCCACAGCCGGGGGACACTTATTATATAAGGTCCCGCGGCCAAAGCATTAACCCTACCGACCAGTCAGCCTGGCCAGGGGCCCTGGGGGAGTGGGGACCCCCCCAATGAAGGGGGCCCCCCCCCCCCCTCCAGGACTTACCTGACGAGGCTGAAGCCTGGTGCTATCCCCGATGCCTCTGGGCGGTGGGCATCGGGCTGATGGAATGGTGTAAAAAATAGAATAAAAACTATTGTCTTTTACTGGTGAACTATGAGTCCCAGCAAGCCTCCACCGCAAGCTGGGACTTGGAGAACCACAAGTCCCAGCCTGCGGGGCATTAAAGGGCCCGCTGGGTCTTGTAGTTCCACAGTAAAAGAAATCGTACAATAAACACACTGACACACGTGAAAAATAAAAGTTTAATACATCCATAACACATACATACTGATACTTACCTATCTTGAGCCCGTAGGTAGCCCTGGTCCTGATGTCCTGGTCTGTGTCTGCGTCTGTATCCATGTCGGCATCCCTGTCGGCGATGGCGTCGGCGGTCCGGAGTCCGAAGAAATCCATGTGGGAACCTATGGAAGGAAACCATACTCACCTGTCCCAGCGCGACGTAGTCCAGGTAAGGGTCTTGGCAAAAAAAAAAAAAACCGACACGCGAAACCAGCCCGGACAGCAGGGAGCCGCACGGTGTTTGTGTACATCGTGCGGCTCCGCCTCCCGAATGCCGCTATTGGCCGCCTTGCGGCCTAGCGGCTCCTGTATGGTTAGGGAGAGGCCAAGGTGGATTAGGGATAGGCAGTACTGGGGGTAGGGAAGGGGTATAGAAGCTACTAGGTTTAGAAGTGTACATACATTGCACTTTAAGCTGGCATATTGAAAGTTATTTCCAGTGCTGCTGCAGGCACCATTGACATCACCTCTATACCCCATGCACGGCCAGCAGCAGGAACCGGGGCAGCCTCTGGGAAGAGAGCACCATCCTGACACACAAACATATGAGGGTGCCCTAAATGAGCGCCAGTTACCCCATCTTCTGACCCGAAACCAAGCAAAACACATCTTACCAGATGCTAGAACTGCAGCCAGGAGAGGACACTGAAGCGCGAGGATGGCAGTGGGTCACAACCATTATCTTGAAGGTCACGACGGGTGCTTTTTGATGGCCGCTCCTCCTGGGCTTTGCGCGTGTGATAGCTTGGTTGGTCTCTAGGACAGGAAGGGTGGAGTCTGCACTGCAGCAGCAAGTTCTGCTGCCCAGGAGACACGCTGCTGCTGTGGGAGATGAAAAAGGATGATGGGGGACATGCTCAATATGTACAAGTATATCAAGGGCCAATATAAGGAACTGTCACACACCCTATTTTCTACTAGAAAGGAATCTAGGACGCGAGGGCATGAGTATAGATTAGAAGAAAAAAGATTTCATTCAGCTAGTAGAAAGAATTTCTTTACGGTCAGAACAGTCAAACTCTGGAACTCTCTTCCCAGAGAGGTGGTAACGGCTGGCTCATTAAATGCGTTCAAGGCAAAGTTGGACAATCATTTACTGGAGAAAACATCCATGGGTACAAATAAGAAATATAATTTGTCTGTAAAATACCAGAACCTACCAAATCAGCAATGGATATCTATACCAGGTTGAACTAGATGGACGCAAGTCTTTTTTCAGCCTTACCTACTATGAAACTATCATAGGTCAGGGTGCTCTGGTGCTGCTGCCAGCAACTCAGGGCAAACAATTGGGGTGCAGGAGCATAACTAGAACCTTGTGGGTCCCATTGCAAAATATATAAAGGGTCCGATTCTCTCTCTCTCTCTGACACTTTATTTTTCTTTCCATCACTGTCTCTCTATTTCTCTCTCCTTCACACCCCCACTCTCTCCATAGCGTTTCGCTGTCTCGCTCCGCTCTTTCCTTCATACTCACCAATCAGGATTCTAGCTGTCAGTATTACGGCATTGGCATCCTAACTCATTTCAAGTTCAGCGGCCGCTCTTCTAAAGGCATTAGGGATGCTAGTGACGCTATACTGAATGCTGGCATCCAGGGACCAGGGGCTAATAGATAGCAGACACACAGGGCATACATGCACACATACCATACACACATACCATACACGCACATACCATACATATATATATACAAACAGGACATACATGCACACATACCATATATACAGACACACATCACAAACACACACATATACCATACAGACACACATAATATACACGCACATACCATACATACATACAAACAGAACATACATGCACACTACAGTAATCACACGCATGCCATACATACACACAGGACATGCCATACAGACACGCACACGCACATACCATTCACACACAGGACATTAAAGCACACATACCTTAGACACAAAGGACATACACGGACACACACATGGCATACTGGTACAGATACCATACATGCACACACACAGCATATTTACATATACACACACACATACAGCATACACACATGGCATACGACCACAGATACCATACAACATGCACACATACAGCATATTTATAAACATACACACGCTATAGACACACAGAGCATACACAAAAAGTATACATACATACATACACACATACAGCATACTTACAAACACCAATACTAAAGCAAATAACCCCCACAAGCAATGGAGGGCACCCAGTTTCCATATACCCAGTCCTCCCCCTTCCCACTGCAGCTACCAAGACATAGTACTCACTGGGCCACCAGCTTACATTAATGGTGCCCACACTTTTCTTCCCCTGTCCATGCCCCTGCAACTGGCACCCACAACAAGGGACACAAACCTGTAAAATCAGCATGTCACCTATTCATAGCTCCGTGTATCAGGCAGCCCCATGTCCTGAGACAGAGAGAGGAGCTTCTTCCTGACAGCCGAGGAGCTCAGCTGTGCGCTGCAGCGCCACCTACAGGCGGCTCAACAGTATATACCCAGCTTCCTCCCAGCAGCAGAGCACTGAGCAGAGCTCGGCTTTGAGAGTGCCGTGACCCTGCTGCGCCCCAGTGACACCGGCTCCCCCCCGCGATGGCTGGGGCTGCCTTACCATAGCTACGCCCCTGTATATATACACGCCGCACTACATGACTATCTCCCTCCATGCTGTACTACATTACATCCCGCTACACACTGCACTACATCACTACATTACATAATCATCATTACAATAAATACCCAGTATTTCATTTATTTTATTTTTATTAAGTTACTTATAGAGCGCAGCATATTCCGTTGCGCTTTACAAAAGGAGATAGTGATACAACAAACAGGGACTTTTAAGACAGTCAAAAGGTAGGAGGGCCCTGCTCGCAAGCTTACAATCTATAGGGAAATAGGCATTGATACATAAGGATAGATACTGTATTCTTTATTGCCTCGATTCCACCAGAATGCAAGGTTCTGTGACTGGTTCTGGAATTTGATAAGCTTGCCTGAAGAGATGAGTTTTCAGGCAACGCTTATAGGTTTGGAAACTATAAGCGTCAGTAACAATCAGATCTGCAGCATATGACATTCACCATAACCCAGTAACAATCAGATCTGCAGACACCAGCAGTGTTGTATAAGGGGGAAGTGCAGAGACGCGCAGTCATTAAGTCGACACCGTTGGGTCGACAGGTCGGAAAGGTCAACATGGTTTTTTACCCGAATGTCGACACTGTGAACATGAACACAGTTGGAAGTCAACCGAAGCCCTTGCGATGCTTCGGGCACACTATTTTTTTTTAATTCAATAATTTTTATTGAAATTTTTAGTAATACAACATAAACTCCCGTTACAGGCAATAGTTTGTAGACACAGACAGTGAAATCCAGTTTAGTACATGATACTAAATACAAAAAAGTGCAGCTAGGGTAACGTTGATACTGCAATGATGCATGAAAGCAAGGGTAAAAATAAGGGTATTGTTTGTGGACATAGAAAGTAAAAAAAAAAAAAAAAAAAAACTCTCTAATGCAGGATATATCGAGCCCTATTGCCCAAAGGCGCCATCTGGGTTCTAGGTACTACCGAGTATATGACACATATACATACAGAGTGAAATACCACACCACAATATAATAAAAAGTATGACAGAGCGGATATAGTCTGATAGGACAGTATATTTCCCAGCTAAGAAGTTACTAGACTAGGAGAAATTATTATTGCAGAATTGTAGGTCTGGTCAGACAAGGGGAGTAAAATAAAATGTAAAAATAAGTAACCCACTATCTTGAATATAATACCTAACCTACCCAAAGCAAAACCCCCCCAAAAACCCAAAATAAACCTTCCCAAAATACCCCCACCCTGTATGACCTAACCCCAACCTAGGTATACCTGGATCCCGAACAACCTACCCTCCTCTTCCCAACTGTCTATACTACTATTACTAAGAGGGGATAAATTAGTGGCCTTCAGCTTATATTAGCTAACCTAGCCTAAAATCCTAATTCACCCCTTCCCCCCACCCCCCCATCCTCCCCCCCCCCCCATATGGTCGGATAATAGGCGAATGGGCTAAATGGGGCAATGGCTGTAATTATTAACTAGTATAGCAAGGATGCTGCAGCATAATTACAATATAAAATGATCCCGTCTCAGTATTAGGCAACAAAGTAGAATCTGCGAAAGTTATATATCATGGAAACATACAAAACGGTCACTAAACCAGCAGACATGTAAAAGCACAGGAGATGAAAGTATTAAACCGGCCAAGCCTCAGTTAACAACGAAGATATTTTGGAGCGTAAGAGTATGAAAAATATTAGTCGGGCCAGGCCCTCCTCCCCCGCAGAGTCTTAAAGACAACAGTCCCTCCATCGTACACCCAAGGACATGCACATAGGAGCCGAAAGTACATGGACAAGAGATCCAGGAGTGTCCCATCAATCCAGAAATATGGAAATAGATGTAAGGAGTAGGTGCAGAGGGGTTTTCGTAGCTGTAGTGTCACTGCGAGAGTCGTACAACGGAGCTCCGAAGAGGCCGCAACAGCTGGTACCGTAACAGTAGCAGAGGCAGTGTTAGAAGCATCTATTTGGCAGGTTGGATCCATTGTTGCAGCTGCAGAACTGATTTTTATAGATTCCTCATCTGCAGGAGTTGAAAAGAGAGTAGTGGATGAAGAAGACACTACCTCCCTGACAGGAGGGTCCTGTTGCCAATCTAGCGCAGATGACACAGAGGTCATATTTTCAGGAGTTATAGGTGCACCCACCATAGTATCAAGTTTGGCAAGTAGCCTCTGAGTGGAGGAATTGATGGCCTGGAGGATTTGTTGCACAAAGCCTGACATCCTAGAAAGTTAGATGATACTCAATATGGAAAGCAATGGCAAAATGGTGGTGGCTAGCACACCACCAGTGTGTACCATAGGTGTCAGCAGGATATTGTCCAAATTACCTTGTAGCACTAAAGGATCTGGCTAGTATGAGATTTTATATCACTCTCAGAGCAGTGACAGTTATAAATCAAGACTTGCTACAAGCGGTGTTAATGTATTCACAGTAAATGCAGGCAGTCCCAGACTCAAACACAGGAGAGGTAGATTATGATGGCAGACCTGCTGGGACCCCCCCGGCCAAGATGGCTGACCAGCAAATTCAGGCGCCGTGACGCGCTGTAGATCCCAGCAGCCTGGAGGGCAGGACGGGGGTGGCAGGAGGCGCCCTTCCAGGCGCACAGCAAACGGGGGAGAGAGGGCGGCCAAACAGACTCACCCGGACAGGCAGCACACACACAGTAGCCCGGCGGCGTCCCTCCGCAGTAGCGCGCCTCCTGTCCGTGAAGAGGAAGACACGCAGGGCACACACGACAGCGGCACCTGGCAGGGGAAAGAAAATGGCGTCCGCGGCTCCCTGCGTGACCTCCGGCAGGCTCCCTCGGCTGTAAGTCAGGCCGCACACCAGGTACAGGAACGAGATGGGGCTTAATCTGTTCTGGGGATATTCCCCCACCAGCAGTGTGGTCCAGGAGCAGTATAAGTGCATGCAGGATATAGATACAGGATATCGGGGACGGAGAGCTCAGGTTGGAAGCAGCTACTCCATGTCCGCCGAAGCCACGCCCCTCTCGGGCACACTATTTTATTCTCCCACCATGCCCTAGTGGATGTTAGGGCATGAACTACTGCCTGTCGGCTCAAAAAACTGTAAAAGAAAACATGTCGACCTTCCGACCTAACCCATGTCGACCTAGCACTGTGTCGACCTAAACCCATGTCGACCTTGATACCTGTCGACCTTCACCCATGTCGACCTAGACACCTGTCAACCTAAGTGCTGTCAACAATGCGACCGTATCCCCCTGTGACTGATTTCCCCTTATACAGCAATGGTTGCATTTCTGGAAGTTTTTTTGGGGAGTAGCAGCAGTCTAGTTCATCTGGCCTATAGCTACTAGTAAGCAGCCGAAAGCGCCTGAGGGGCTCCAGTGGATCCAGCAGGCAGCCATATCGGTCAGCCCCCCCCCTAGCAACCATTAACATGTCAGCCCCCCCCCCCCAGCAACCATTAA
Organism: Crinia signifera; assembly: GCF_055691185.1. Lineage (NCBI taxonomy): Eukaryota > Metazoa > Chordata > Amphibia > Anura > Myobatrachidae > Crinia > Crinia signifera. The sequence goes on along the minus strand of NW_028142075.1, from coordinate 21,866 downwards.
CATGTCAGCCCCCCTGCACCCATTAACATGTCAGCCCCTCCAAGCACCCATTGAGAGGTCAGCCCCCAGCACACATCAACATGTAGTCTCCCCTAGCACACATTACCATGTCACCCCCACAACACCCATTAAAATGTCACTAACACCTGCACACATGTCAGCCCCCTCCCCCCTCCCAGAACACATTAAAATGTCTCTCCCCTGGGCCTCACCCTCCCAGAACACATTACCATGACATTATTAACCCCCTGGACATATTAACATGTCACTTAATCCCTCCCCAGCACATATATCACATACCTGAGAGCTGGTATTGCTGGCTGCAGTGCTCCTCCAGTGCACACAGCCACCCACGTGTGCAGAATGCTCAGCACTGCAGAGGCAGAGCACAGGAAGTCTTACTGTCGGGTTGTTGCTAAGGAAGGGGAGGAAAGTGGGCGGCACTAAACACACAGCTGAGGAAAAAGAGGAGGGACTCGGGAGAGTGATGCTGCTGCTGCCTGTAACTAGGGATGACCATCGGTACAGAGGCCATCAATGGTTGCCATCGATGGCGATTCTGCACCCAGCCATTGATAGTGGCAAACTATTTGATGGATAACCATCGATAGTTTTAGCTATCGATGGTCAGCCATTATATGTGACTGAATGGCCCGTGGGCCAATCAGTACTCGTCGTTGGGACTTCTGGGTGTCAGGGGGGAGAGAGCTATGCTCCGTGATCCATGCACCTTGAGAAAAAAAAAAAAAAAAAGGAAACATCGTCACACGCCGGGTTGCCTGTGGGAGTCCCGAGCAGCTGCCCCCGGGGCTCATTACTCAGCTGCCCTGGGGGTTTCTTACCTGGCCCCACAGCCAGGGAGAGGCTCCGGGCACGGTGCCTCACTGTGCTTAGCACACTATTCTACTCCCAATCCAGGAGCATTGGGATGGTAAAGTATGAAAAAGTGTTTTGGGGAAAAAGTGCTTGAAAACGCATGTGTAGGCATATTTAACATCAAGATTTTAACCATGTCTGTCTTTTCAACATGTCGGCATAATTAATGTCGGTATAATAACCGTTTCGGTATTTTGACTGTCGGTCAATGGGCATTGGTATAACAACATAACAACAGTTGGTCAAATGTTCGTCGGTAAATTGACTGCATCCCTATAAAACACCTAGTTTGACTGAGACTTTTTTCACCATGAAGATGCCGATTTGGGTCGACACAAGCTGTTCGCATTTAAAAAAAAAAAAAGGTGAAAGTTCTTTACCATCCAAGTGGACATAGGGCGGTATTCAATGAGAATTATCACCGGCCACGGCGAATCAAGTTTTTTATTCGCCGACAATTCGCCGGCTTTTAGCGGCGATTCTCCAAGCATGGCTATTCGTCGGGACTCGACGAGTCAGCCTATTCAACGTGGCTGAGATTCACCGCCCCCAACGGTGAATCTCAGCCTATCTGGCGTATCAGGTGACTGGGGGAGGGCGGGAGCATGTATTCCCGCTCTTCCTCGCTCATATCAGCGAGTTTCCTGCTGCGTACATTCGCCATTAGTTTTCAGCAGGGGTGGAGTGCTGCATGCTAATGGTTCTCCCAGGACCCAAGCACCCGTGGAGAGAGCAGAGTGTATTTTTTCTTTTCTTTTGCAGGTGAGTATTGTGATGCACTAATATTGCACTTGCTATGGGGGTTTGCTTTAAGTTTTTTATTTTAACATGTGCTTGGTGCAATGTGCAGCCATGCTGCATGCTTTTAAGGGGAGCTGGGGTGTTGTGTGGGGTGCCATTCATTCTTTGGGCGTGTTTGTGTGTCCCCATTTCAAAATGACTGCAGCCCAAAAAAAAGACATAAAAAAAAAAAACTGCAGCCATTTTGAAATGGGGGCCCTGGGTCACGCCCCAAAGCATGTCGGGATCCCCCTCACCACACTCCAGCTTCCCTGAAAGGCATGCCTGCACTGCGCACCCCTTTTGGGTTTTGTCTCACCCCTAAATGTCATTTTGCATATTTGCCAGTTGTTGTTTTTTTTCTTCCCATTAGTTGTTGGGGTGCAATGTGCAGCCATGCTGAATGCTTTTTAGGGGAGCTGGGGTGTTGTGTGGGGTGCAATGTGCAGCCATGCCCACTCTCCCACTCTCTGACCCTTGCAGCTGCACACTTGCTGATGGGGCTGACAGGCTGTCCTCACTGACCAGTGCTCTCTGCATGCTGCCAGTCTGTACCCCCCATACACTTTAGGGCACACTGCTTTCCCCAGCCTTCAGGGTTCTGCCAGCTTCAGCATTCACCAGTCAACAACTACACACTTCTCACTCTGCTCTCCTGTCTCAGTCAGACTCCCAGGGAGAGATTCCATCCAGGATTTCCCACCTTTTTCTGCAAACTTGTCAGTTCTGTAACAATGTTTCTTTTTGCAAACTGACCTGCCTTGCTGTGAGCTGAGCTGTTAACCCCTTTTGTGCTGCAAGCTATATAAGCTCAGTTCTGTGCAACTCAAGTAGTACTTTTTAATACACAGTCATGCTGGCACCTGTAGTGCCACAGCTACTTTATGCTTTTTACAGTGTTTCCATTACTTTATGCTGCTGGCACTTGTGCCCCAGCTTGTGGGGTGCCACATTCACCGGTATAGTATACCCGCACCTTCTTTGAGCACTGCTTCTTTTTTTTGGCATACGCATATTGAAGCTGGGCAGAGAGGGGCAGAGAGGGATGTGCTGCCTGGCTGGTCTAAAGAGCGGGTCTGCAGCAGCTGCTGGGAAAAGTGTCAGCCGGACAGAAGAGGTGGACTGCCTGTCGCCTGCCTTTATAAGTTCAGTTCTAAGCAGCAGTTTGAAATGTTGCGCCAGTCCGGCAGTCTATAGGAGCTTGCGGCCTGGCAGCCAATCATGAGACACCACTGCCACTCCTGATTGGCTGCCAGCTCCTATTGGCTGGTGACCCAGCGCGAGATTTCAAACTGCTGCATACCCGCTCTAAAGACAGCCAAGCAGCCGACCAATTCTGCCTGGCAGTCACACTGTTTCACTGCAGCAACTGCGGACCCGCTATTTAGACAGCCGGGCAGCACACCGCTTTCTGCCCGGCTGTCAGACTGCTTCCCCCTGGCTAGGAGCATGTAAACCCCCTTGGCATCGAGTATGAAGACCCTTGCATCAAGCTTATGTGCCATAATATGTAATGGGTATCCTCAGTGTGTGGCATATCTGTAATGAGCATCACGGTGTGTAGCATATGTATAATGGGCATCAAAGTGTTCGGCATATGTATAATGGCCATCACGGTGTGGGGCATATATATTTAATGGGCATCACGGTGTACTGCATATGTAGAATGGGCTTCACAGTGTTCGGCATATGTATAATGGGCATTATACATATGCCACGTACCATGATGCCCAATATACAGTACATATGTGGCCGTCTCTGTGTCCCTGCTGTCACTCTGTGTTCCCACTGTCTCTCTGCTGTCACTCTCCCTGTCCCTTTGTCCTTGCTGTCCTTGAATTTTGGCTCATACTGTGTGGCACAATGTGTAAGGGCACTAGTACTAGATAGTATAGGGAGTCCTACTATTGTGGTGTATGTGATGTGGTACACTTCACTGAAAGACATGCCCCCTTTTCCAGTGGCCATACCCCTTTTCCAAAAGCGCACACAAAACTAATGCCCCTTTCCCACTGCAGGCTTTATGCGGTAAAATGCCGTTTTTTTAGCCTTTTAAACGGTTAGAGCTGCAGTGGGAAAGCTCCAGGTTGCTTTACACGGGTAACAAATACCGGTATTTGTTAACTGGGTAAAAAGCAGTGTTTTTACCGTGTAAGAGCCATTTTTTTGGCAGTGGGAAAGGGGTAGCCCTTTACCCGTTAAAAAAAAAACGGCATGGGGTCCCCCCCCCCACTGCCGTAACCAGCACCAGGCTGAAGGAGCCGGGGCTGGTATTAAAAAAATCAGGAAACCCGACAAATAGGGGTTCCCTGATTTTTTACAACCAGCCCCAGGCTCCAGGTCCGGGGCTGTTTCCCAAAATACGGGGGACAAAATGACTAGGGGTCCCCCGTATTTTAAGAACTAGCCCCAGGCACAACCAGCCAGCAGGGTAATGCCACAGCCGGGGGACACTTATTATATAAGGTCCCGCGGCCAAAGCATTAACCCTACCGACCAGTCAGCCTGGCCAGGGGCCCTGGGGGAGTGGGGACCCCCCCAATGAAGGCCCCCCCCCCCCCCTCCAGGACTTACCTGACGAGGCTGAAGCCTGGTGCTATCCCGATGCCTCTGGGCGGTGGGCATCGGGCTGATGGAATGGTGTAAAAAATAGAATAAAAACTATTGTCTTTTACTGGTGAACTATGAGTCCCAGCAAGCCTCCACCGCAAGCTGGGACTTGGAGAACCACAAGTCCCAGCCTGCGGGGCATTAAAGGGCCCGCTGGGTCTTGTAGTTCCACAGTAAAAGAAATAGTACAATAAACACACTGACACACGTGAAAAATAAAAGTTTAATACATCCATAACACATACATACTGATACTTACCTATCTTGAGCCCGTAGGTAGCCCTGGTCCTGATGTCCTGGTCTGTGTCTGTATCCATGTCCGGCATCCCTGTCGGCATCCCTGTCGGCGATGGCGTCGGCGGTCCGGAGTCCGAAGAAATCCATGTGGGAACCTATGGAAGGAAACCATACTCACCTGTCCCAGCGCGACGTAGTCCAGGTAAGGGTCTTGGCAAAAAAAACAAACCGACACGCGAAACCAGCCCGGACAGCAGGGAGCCGCACGGTGTTTGTGTACATCGTGCGGCTCCGCCTCCCGAATGCCGCTATTGGCCGCCTTGCGGCCTAGCGGCTCCTGTATGGTTAGGGAGAGGCCAAGGTGGATTAGGGATAGGCAGTACTGGGGGTAGGGAAGGGGTATAGAAGCTACTAGGTTTAGAAGTGTACATACATTGCACTTTAAGCTGGCATATTGAAAGTTATTTCCAGTGCTGCTGCAGGCACCATTGACATCACCTCTATACCCCATGCACGGCCAGCAGCAGGAACCGGGGCAGCCTCTGGGAAGAGAGCACCATCCTGACACACAAACATATGAGGGTGCCCTAAATGAGCGCCAGTTACCCCATCTTCTGACCCGAAACCAAGCAAAACACATCTTACCAGATGCTAGAACTGCAGCCAGGAGAGGACACTGAAGCGCGAGGATGGCAGTGGGTCACAACCATTATCTTGAAGGTCACGACGGGTGCTTTTTGATGGCCGCTCCTCCTGGGCTTGCGCGTGTGATAGCTTGGTTGGTCTCTAGGACAGGAAGGGTGGAGTCTGCACTGCAGCAGCAAGTTCTGCTGCCCAGGAGACACGCTGCTGCTGTGGGAGATGAAAAAGGATGATGGGGGACATGCTCAATATGTTACAAGTATATCAAGGGCCAATATAAGGAACTGTCACACACCCTATTTTCTACTAGAAAGGAATCTAGGACGCGAGGGCATGAGTATAGATTAGAAGAAAAAAGATTTCATTCAGCTAGTAGAAAGAATTTCTTTACGGTCAGAACAGTCAAACTCTGGAACTCTCTTCCCAGAGAGGTGGTAACGGCTGGCTCATTAAATGCGTTCAAGGCAAAGTTGGACAATCATTTACTGGAGAAAACATCCATGGGTACAAATAAGAAATATAATTTGTCTGTAAAATACCAGAACCTACCAAATCAGCAATGGATATCTATACCAGGTTGAACTAGATGGACGCAAGTCTTTTTTCAGCCTTACCTACTATGAAACTATCATAGGTCAGGGTGCTCTGGTGCTGCTGCCAGCAACTCAGGGCAAACAATTGGGGTGCAGGAGCATAACTAGAACCTTGTGGGTCCCATTGCAAAATATATAAAGGGTCCGATTCTCTCTCTCTCTCTGACACTTTATTTTTCTTTCCATCACTGTCTCTCTATTTCTCTCTCCTTCACACCCCCACTCTCTCCATAGCGTTTCGCTGTCTCGCTCCGCTCTTTCCTTCATACTCACCAATCAGGATTCTAGCTGTCAGTATTACGGCATTGGCATCCTAACTCATTTCAAGTTCAGCGGCCGCTCTTCTAAAGGCATTAGGGATGCTAGTGACGCTATACTGAATGCTGGCATCCAGGGACCAGGGGCTAATAGATAGCAGACACACAGGGCATACATGCACACATACCATACACACATACCATACACGCACATACCATACATATATATATACAAACAGGACATACATGCACACATACCATATATACAGACACACATCACAAACACACACATATACCATACAGACACACATAATATACACGCACATACCATACATACATACAAACAGAACATACATGCACACTACAGTAATCACACGCATGCCATACATACACACAGGACATGCCATACAGACACGCACACGCACATACCATTCACACACAGGACATTAAAGCACACATACCTTAGACACAAAGGACATACACGGACACACACATGGCATACTGGTACAGATACCATACATGCACACACACAGCATATTTACATATACACACACACATACAGCATACACACATGGCATACGACCACAGATACCATACAACATGCACACATACAGCATATTTATAAACATACACACGCTATAGACACACAGAGCATACACAAAAAGTATACATACATACACACATACAGCATACTTACAAACACCAATACTAAAGCAAATAACCCCCACAAGCAATGGAGGGCACCCAGTTTCCATATACCCAGTCCTCCCCCTTCCCACTGCAGCTACCAAGACATAGTACTCACTGGGCCACCAGCTTACATTAATGGTGCCCACACTTTTCTTCCCCTGTCCATGCCCCTGCAACTGGCACCCACAACAAGGGACACAAACCTGTAAAATCAGCATGTCACCTATTCATAGCTCCGTGTATCAGGCAGCCCCATGTCCTGAGACAGAGAGAGGAGCTTCTTCCTGACAGCCGAGGAGCTCAGCTGTGCGCTGCAGCGCCACCTACAGGCGGCTCAACAGTATATACCCAGCTTCCTCCCAGCAGCAGAGCACTGAGCAGAGCTCGGCTTTGAGAGTGCCGTGACCCTGCTGCGCCCCAGTGACACCGGCTCCCCCCCGCGATGGCTGGGGCTGCCTTACCATAGCTACGCCCCTGTATATATACACGCCGCACTACATGACTATCTCCCTCCATGCTGTACTACATTACATCCCGCTACACACTGCACTACATCACTACATTACATAATCATCATTACAATAAATACCCAGTATTTCATTTATTTTATTTTTATTAAGTTACTTATAGAGCGCAGCATATTCCGTTGCGCTTTACAAAAGGAGATAGTGATACAACAAACAGGGACTTTTAAGACAGTCAAAAGGTAGGAGGGCCCTGCTCGCAAGCTTACAATCTATAGGGAAATAGGCATTGATACATAAGGATAGATACTGTATTCTTTATTGCCTCGATTCCACCAGAATGCAAGGTTCTGTGACTGGTTCTGGAATTTGATAAGCTTGCCTGAAGAGATGAGTTTTCAGGCAACGCTTATAGGTTTGGAAACTATAAGCGTCAGTAACAATCAGATCTGCAGCATATGACATTCACCATAACCCAGTAACAATCAGATCTGCAGACACCAGCAGTGTTGTATAAGGGGGAAGTGCAGAGACGCGCAGTCATTAAGTCGACACCGTTGGGTCGACAGGTCGGAAAGGTCAACATGGTTTTTTACCCGAATGTCGACACTGTGAACATGAACACAGTTGGAAGTCAACCGAAGCCCTTGCGATGCTTCGGGCACACTATTTTTTTTTAATTCAATAATTTTTATTGAAATTTTTAGTAATGCAACATAAACTCCAGTTACAGGCAATAGTTTGTAGACACAGACAGTGAAATCCAGTTTAGTACATGATACTAAATACAAAAAAGTGCAGCTAGGGTAACGTTGATACTGCAATGATGCATGAAAGCAAGGGTAAAAATAAGGGTATTGTTTGTGGACATAGAAAGTAAAAAAAAAAAAAAAAAAAACTCTCTAATGCAGGATATATCGAGCCCTATTGCCCAAAGGCGCCATCTGGGTTCTAGGTACTACCGAGTATATGTTACATATACATACAGAGTGAAATACCACACCACAATATAATAAAAAGTATGACAGAGCGGATATAGTCTGATAGGACAGTATATTTCCCAGCTAAGAAGTTACTAGACTAGGAGAAATTATTATTGCAGAATTGTAGGTCTGGTCAGACAAGGGGAGTAAAATAAAATGTAAAAATAAGTAACCCACTATCTTGAATATAATACCTAACCTACCCAAAGCAAAACCCCCCCAAAAACCCAAAATAAACCTTCCCAAAATACCCCCACCCTGTATGACCTAACCCCAACCTAGGTATACCTGGATCCCGAACAACCTACCCTCCTCTTCCCAACTGTCTATACTACTATTACTAAGAGGGGATAAATTAGTGGCCTTCAGCTTATATTAGCTAACCTAGCCTAAAATCCTAATTCACCCCTTCCCCCCCCCCCATCCTCCCCCCCCCCCCATATGGTCGGATAATAGGCGAATGGGCTAAATGGGGCAATGGCTGTAATTATTAACTAGTATAGCAAGGATGCTGCAGCATAATTACAATATAAAATGATCCCGTCTCAGTATTAGGCAACAAAGTAGAATCTGCGAAAGTTATATATCATGGAAACATACAAAACGGCCACTAAACCAGCAGACATGTAAAAGCACAGGAGATGAAAGTATTAAACCGGCCAAGCCTCAGTTAACAACGAAGATATTTTGGAGCGTAAGAGTATGAAAAATATTAGTCGGGCCAGGCCCTCCTCCCCCGCAGAGTCTTAAAGACAACAGTCCCTCCATCGTACACCCAAGGACATGCACATAGGAGCCGAAAGTACATGGACAAGAGATCCAGGAGTGTCCCATCAATCCAGAAATATGGAAATAGATGTAAGGAGTAGGTGCAGAGGGGTTTTCGTAGCTGTAGTGTCACTGCGAGAGTCGTACAACGGAGCTCCGAAGAGGCCGCAACAGCTGGTACCGTAACAGTAGCAGAGGCAGTGTTAGAAGCATCTATTTGGCAGGTTGGATCCATTGTTGCAGCTGCAGAACTGATTTTTATAGATTCCTCATCTGCAGGAGTTGAAAAGAGAGTAGTGGATGAAGAAGACACTACCTCCCTGACAGGAGGGTCCTGTTGCCAATCTAGCGCAGATGACACAGAGGTCATATTTTCAGGAGTTATAGGTGCACCCACCATAGTATCAAGTTTGGCAAGTAGCCTCTGAGTGGAGGAATTGATGGCCTGGAGGATTTGTTGCACAAAGCCTGACATCCTAGAAAGTTAGATGATACTCAATATGGAAAGCAATGGCAAAATGGTGGTGGCTAGCACACCACCAGTGTGTACCATAGGTGTCAGCAGGATATTGTCCAAATTACCTTGTAGCACTAAAGGATCTGGCTAGTATGAGATTTTATATCACTCTCAGAGCAGTGACAGTTATAAATCAAGACTTGCTACAAGCGGTGTTAATGTATTCACAGTAAATGCAGGCAGTCCCAGACTCAAACACAGGAGAGGTAGATTATGATGGCAGACCTGCTGGGACCCCCCCGGCCAAGATGGCTGACCAGCAAATTCAGGCGCCGTGACGCGCTGTAGATCCCAGCAGCCTGGAGGGCAGGACGGGGGTGGCAGGAGGCGCCCTTCCAGGCGCACAGCAAACGGGGGAGAGAGGGCGGCCAAACAGACTCACCCGGACAGGCAGCACACACACAGTAGCCCGGCGGCGTCCCTCCGCAGTAGCGCGCCTCCTGTCCGTGAAGAGGAAGACACGCAGGGCACACACGACAGCGGCACCTGGCAGGGGAAAGAAAATGGCGTCCGCGGCGCCCTGCGTGACCTCCGGCAGGCTCCCTCGGCTGTAAGTCAGGCCGCACACCAGGTACAGGAACGAGATGGGGCTTAATCTGTTCTGGGGATATTCCCCCACCAGCAGTGTGGTCCAGGAGCAGTATAAGTGCATGCAGGATATAGATACAGGATATCGGGGACGGAGAGCTCAGGTTGGAAGCAGCTAGTCCATGTCCGCCGAAGCCACGCCCCTCTCGGGCACACTATTTTATTCTCCCACCATGCCCTAGTGGATGTTAGGGCATGAACTACTGCCTATCGGCTCAAAAAACTGTAAAAGAAAACATGTCGACCTTCCGACCTAACCCATGTCGACCTAGCACTGTGTCGACCTAAACCCATGTCGACCTTGATACCTGTCGACCTTCACCCATGTCGACCTAGACACCTGTCAACCTAAGTGCTGTCAACAATGCGACCGTATCCCCCTGTGACTGATTTCCCCTTATACAGCAATGGTTGCATTTCTGGAAGTTTTTTTGGGGAGTAGCAGCAGTCTAGTTCATCTGGCCTATAGCTACTAGTAAGCAGCCGAAAGCGCCTGAGGGGCTCCAGTGGATCCAGCAGGCAGCCATATCGGTCAGCCCCCCCCCCCCTAGCAACCATTAACATGTCAGCCCCCCCCCCCCCCCCCAGCAACCATTAACATGTCAGCCCCCCTGCACCCATTAACATGTCAGCCCCTCCAAGCACCCATTGAGAGGTCAGCCCCTCCAAGCACCCATTGAGAGGTCAGCCCCCAGCACACATCAACATGTAGTCTCCCCTAGCACACATTACCATGTCACCCCCACAACACCCATTAAAATGTCACTAACACCTGCACACATGTCAGCCCCCTCCCCCCTCCCAGAACACATTAAAATGTCTCTCCCCTGGGCCTCACCCTCCCAGAACACATTACCATGACATTATTAACCCCCTGGACATATTAACATGTCACTTACTCCCTCCCCAGCACATATATCACATACCTGAGAGCTGGTATTGCTGGCTGCAGTGCTCCTCCAGTGCACACAGCCACCCACGTGTGCAGAATGCTCAGCACTGCAGAGGCAGAGCACAGGAAGTCTTACTATCGGGTTGTTGCTAAGGAAGGGGAGGAAAGTGGGCGGCACTAAACACACAGCTGAGGAAAAAGAGGAGGGACTCGGGAGAGTGATGCTGCTGCTGCCTGTAACTAGGGATGACCATCGGTACAGAGGCCATCAATGGTTGCCATCGATGGCGATTCTGCACCCAGCCATTGATAGTGGCAAACTATTTGATGGATAACCATCGATAGTTTTAGCTATCGATGGTCAGCCATTATATGTGACTGAATGGCCCGTGGGCCAATCAGTACTCGTCGTTGGGACTTCTGGGTGTCAGGGGGGAGAGAGCTATGCTCCGTGATCCATGCACCTTGAAAAAAAAAAAAAAAAAAAAAAAGGAAACATCGTCACACGCCGGGTTGCCTGTGGGAGTCCCGAGCAGCTGCCCCCGGGGCTCATTACTCAGCTGCCCTGGGGGTTTCTTACCTGGCCCCACAGCCAGGGAGAGGCTCCGGGCACGGTGCCTCACTGTGCTTAGCACACTATTCTACTCCCAATCCAGGAGCATTGGGATGGTAAAGTATGAAAAAGTGTTTTGGGGAAAAAGTGCTTGAAAACGCATGTGTAGGCATATTTAACATCAAGATTTTAACCATGTCTGTCTTTTCAACATGTCGGCATAATTAATGTCGGTATAATAACCGTTTCGGTATTTTGACTGTCGGTCAATGGGCATTGGTATAACAACATAACAACAGTTGGTCAAATGTTCGTCGGTAAATTGACTGCATCCCTATAAAACACCTAGTTTGACTGAGACTTTTTTCACCATGAAGATGCCGATTTGGGTCGACACAAGCTGTTCGCATTTAAAAAAAAAAAAAGGTGAAAGTTCTTTACCATCCAAGTGGACATAGGGCGGTATTCAATGAGAATTATCACCGGCCACGGCGAATCAAGTTTTTTATTCGCCGACAATTCGCCGGCTTTTAGCGGCGATTCTCCAAGCATGGCTATTCGTCGGGACTCGACGAGTCAGCCTATTCAACGTGGCTGAGATTCACCGCCCCCAACGGTGAATCTCAGCCTATCTGGCGTATCAGGTGACTGGGGGAGGGCGGGAGCATGTATTCCCGCTCTTCCTCGCTCATATCAGCGAGTTTCCTGCTGCGTACATTCGCCATTAGTTTTCAGCAGGGGTGGAGTGCTGCATGCTAATGGTTCTCCCAGGACCCAAGCACCCGTGGAGAGAGCAGAGTGTATTTTTTCTTTTCTTTTGCAGGTGAGTATTGTGATGCACTAATATTGCACTTGCTATGGGGGTTTGCTTTAAGTTTTTTATTTTAACATGTGCTTGGTGCAATGTGCAGCCATGCTGCATGCTTTTAAGGGGAGCTGGGGTGTTGTGTGGGGTGCCATTCATTCTTTGGGCGTGTTTGTGTGTCCCCATTTCAAAATGACTGCAGCCCAAAAAAAAAGACATAAAAAAAAAAAACTGCAGCCATTTTGAAATGGGGGCCCTGGGTCACGCCCCAAAGCATGTCGGGATCCCCCTCACCACACTCCAGCTTCCCTGAAAGGCATGCCTGCACTGCGCACCCCTTTTGGGTTTTGTCTCACCCCTAAATGTCATTTTGCATATTTGCCAGTTGTTGTTTTTTTCTTCCCATTAGTTGTTGGGGTGCAATGTGCAGCCATGCTGAATGCTTTTTAGGGGAGCTGGGGTGTTGTGTGGGGTGCAATGTGCAGCCATGCCCACTCTCTGACCCTTGCAGCTGCACACTTGCTGATGGGGCTGACAGGCTGTCCTCACTGACCAGTGCTCTCTGCATGCTGCCAGTCTGTGCCCCCCCATACACTTTAGGGCACACTGCTTTCCCCAGCCTTCAGGGTTCTGCCAGCTTCAGCATTCACCAGTCAACAACTACACACTTCTCACTCTGCTCTCCTGTCTCAGTCAGACTCCCAGGGAGAGATTCCATCCAGGATTTCCCACCTTTTTCTGCAAACTTGTCAGTTCTGTAACAATGTTTCTTTTTGCAAACTGACCTGCCTTGCTGTGAGCTGAGCTGTTAACCCCTTTTGTGCTGCAAGCTATATAAGCTCAGTTCTGTGCAACTCAAGTAGTACTTTTTAATACACAGTCATGCTGGCACCTGTAGTGCCACAGCTACTTTATGCTTTTTACAGTGTTTCCATTACTTTATGCTGCTGGCACTTGTGCCCCAGCTTGTGGGGTGCCACATTCACCGGTATAGTATACCCGCACCTTCTTCGAGCACTGCTTCTTTTTTTTTGGCATACGCATATTGAAGCTGGGCAGAGAGGGGCAGAGAGGGATGTGCTGCCTGGCTGTCTAAAGAGCGGGTCTGCAGCAGCTGCTGGGAAAAGTGTCAGCCGGACAGAAGAGGTGGACTGCCTGTCGCCTGCCTTTATAAGTTCAGTTCTAAGCAGCAGTTTGAAATGTTGCGCCAGTCCGGCAGTCTATAGGAGCTTGCGGCCTGGCAGCCAATCATGAGACACCACTGCCACTCCTGATTGGCTGCCAGCTCCTATTGGCTGGTGACCCAGCGCGAGATTTCAAACTGCTGCATACCCGCTCTAAAGACAGCCAAGCAGCCGACCAATTCTGCCTGGCAGTCACACTGTTTCACTGCAGCAACTGCGGACCCGCTATTTAGACAGCCGGGCAGCACACCGCTTTCTGCCCGGCTGTCAGACTGCTTCCCCCTGGCTAGGAGCATGTAAACCCCCTTGGCATCGAGTATGAAGACCCTTGCATCAAGCTTATGTGCCATAATATGTAATGGGTATCTCAGTGTGTGGCATATCTGTAATGAGCATCACGGTGTGTAGCATATGTATAATGGGCATCAAAGTGTTCGGCATATGTATAATGGCCATCACGGTGTGGGGCATATATATTTAATGGGCATCACGGTGTACTGCATATGTAGAATGGGCTTCACAGTGTTCGGCATATGTATAATGGGCATTATACATATGCCACGTACCATGATGCCCAATATACAGTACATATGTGGCCGTCTCTGTGTCCCTGCTGTCACTCTGTGTTCCCACTGTCTCTCTGCTGTCACTCTCCCTGTCCCTTTGTCCTTGCTGTCCTTGAATTTTGGCTCATACTGTAAACACACAGCTGAGGAAAAAGAGGAGGGACTCGGGAGAGTGATGCTGCTGCTGCCTGTAACTAGGGATGACCATCGGTACAGAGGCCATCAATGGTTGCCATCGATGGCGATTCTGCACCCAGCCATTGATAGTGGCAAACTATTTGATGGATAACCATCGATAGTTTTAGCTATCGATGGTCAGCCATTATATGTGACTGAATGGCCCGTGGGCCAATCAGTACTCGTCGTTGGGACTTCTGGGTGTCAGGGGGGAGAGAGCTATGCTCCGTGATCCATGCACCTTGAAAAAAAAAAAAAAAAAAAAAAGGAAACATCGTCACACGCCGGGTTGCCTGTGGGAGTCCCGAGCAGCTGCCCCCGGGGCTCATTACTCAGCTGCCCTGGGGGTTTCTTACCTGGCCCCACAGCCAGGGAGAGGCTCCGGGCACGGTGCCTCACTGTGCTTAGCACACTATTCTACTCCCAATCCAGGAGCATTGGGATGGTAAAGTATGAAAAAGTGTTTTGGGGAAAAAGTGCTTGAAAACGCATGTGTAGGCATATTTAACATCAAGATTTTAACCATGTCTGTCTTTTCAACATGTCGGCATAATTAATGTCGGTATAATAACCGTTTCGGTATTTTGACTGTCGGTCAATGGGCATTGGTATAACAACATAACAACAGTTGGTCAAATGTTCGTCGGTAAATTGACTGCATCCCTATAAAACACCTAGTTTGACTGAGACTTTTTTCACCATGAAGATGCCGATTTGGGTCGACACAAGCTGTTCGCATTTAAAAAAAAAAAAAGGTGAAAGTTCTTTACCATCCAAGTGGACATAGGGCGGTATTCAATGAGAATTATCACCGGCCACGGCGAATCAAGTTTTTTATTCGCCGACAATTCGCCGGCTTTTAGCGGCGATTCTCCAAGCATGGCTATTCGTCGGGACTCGACGAGTCAGCCTATTCAACGTGGCTGAGATTCACCGCCCCCAACGGTGAATCTCAGCCTATCTGGCGTATCAGGTGACTGGGGGAGGGCGGGAGCATGTATTCCCGCTCTTCCTCGCTCATATCAGCGAGTTTCCTGCTGCGTACATTCGCCATTAGTTTTCAGCAGGGGTGGAGTGCTGCATGCTAATGGTTCTCCCAGGACCCAAGCACCCGTGGAGAGAGCAGAGTGTATTTTTTCTTTTCTTTTGCAGGTGAGTATTGTGATGCACTAATATTGCACTTGCTATGGGGGTTTGCTTTAAGTTTTTTATTTTAACATGTGCTTGGTGCAATGTGCAGCCATGCTGCATGCTTTTAAGGGGAGCTGGGGTGTTGTGTGGGGTGCCATTCATTCTTTGGGCGTGTTTGTGTGTCCCCATTTCAAAATGACTGCAGCCCAAAAAAAAAGACATAAAAAAAAAAAACTGCAGCCATTTTGAAATGGGGGCCCTGGGTCACGCCCCAAAGCATGTCGGGATCCCCCTCACCACACTCCAGCTTCCCTGAAAGGCATGCCTGCACTGCGCACCCCTTTTGGGTTTTGTCTCACCCCTAAATGTCATTTTGCATATTTGCCAGTTGTTGTTTTTTTCTTCCCATTAGTTGTTGGGGTGCAATGTGCAGCCATGCTGAATGCTTTTTAGGGGAGCTGGGGTGTTGTGTGGGGTGCAATGTGCAGCCATGCCCACTCTCTGACCCTTGCAGCTGCACACTTGCTGATGGGGCTGACAGGCTGTCCTCACTGACCAGTGCTCTCTGCATGCTGCCAGTCTGTGCCCCCCCATACACTTTAGGGCACACTGCTTTCCCCAGCCTTCAGGGTTCTGCCAGCTTCAGCATTCACCAGTCAACAACTACACACTTCTCACTCTGCTCTCCTGTCTCAGTCAGACTCCCAGGGAGAGATTCCATCCAGGATTTCCCACCTTTTTCTGCAAACTTGTCAGTTCTGTAACAATGTTTCTTTTTGCAAACTGACCTGCCTTGCTGTGAGCTGAGCTGTTAACCCCTTTTGTGCTGCAAGCTATATAAGCTCAGTTCTGTGCAACTCAAGTAGTACTTTTTAATACACAGTCATGCTGGCACCTGTAGTGCCACAGCTACTTTATGCTTTTTACAGTGTTTCCATTACTTTATGCTGCTGGCACTTGTGCCCCAGCTTGTGGGGTGCCACATTCACCGGTATAGTATACCCGCACCTTCTTCGAGCACTGCTTCTTTTTTTTTGGCATACGCATATTGAAGCTGGGCAGAGAGGGGCAGAGAGGGATGTGCTGCCTGGCTGTCTAAAGAGCGGGTCTGCAGCAGCTGCTGGGAAAAGTGTCAGCCGGACAGAAGAGGTGGACTGCCTGTCGCCTGCCTTTATAAGTTCAGTTCTAAGCAGCAGTTTGAAATGTTGCGCCAGTCCGGCAGTCTATAGGAGCTTGCGGCCTGGCAGCCAATCATGAGACACCACTGCCACTCCTGATTGGCTGCCAGCTCCTATTGGCTGGTGACCCAGCGCGAGATTTCAAACTGCTGCATACCCGCTCTAAAGACAGCCAAGCAGCCGACCAATTCTGCCTGGCAGTCACACTGTTTCACTGCAGCAACTGCGGACCCGCTATTTAGACAGCCGGGCAGCACACCGCTTTCTGCCCGGCTGTCAGACTGCTTCCCCCTGGCTAGGAGCATGTAAACCCCCTTGGCATCGAGTATGAAGACCCTTGCATCAAGCTTATGTGCCATAATATGTAATGGGTATCTCAGTGTGTGGCATATCTGTAATGAGCATCACGGTGTGTAGCATATGTATAATGGGCATCAAAGTGTTCGGCATATGTATAATGGCCATCACGGTGTGGGGCATATATATTTAATGGGCATCACGGTGTACTGCATATGTAGAATGGGCTTCACAGTGTTCGGCATATGTATAATGGGCATTATACATATGCCACGTACCATGATGCCCAATATACAGTACATATGTGGCCGTCTCTGTGTCCCTGCTGTCACTCTGTGTTCCCACTGTCTCTCTGCTGTCACTCTCCCTGTCCCTTTGTCCTTGCTGTCCTTGAATTTTGGCTCATACTGTGTGGCACAATGTGTAAGGGCACTAGTACTAGATAGTATAGGGAGTCCTACTATTGTGGTGTATGTGATGTGGTACACTTCACTGAAAGACATGCCCCCTTTTCCAGTGGCCATACCCCTTTTCCAAAGCGCACACAAAACTAATGCCCCTTTCCCACTGCAGGCTTTATGCGGTAAAATGCCGTTTTTTTAGCCTTTTTAAACGGTTAGAGCTGCAGTGGGAAAGCTCCAGGTTGCTTTACACGGGTAACAAATACCGGTATTTGTTAACTGGGTAAAAAGCAGTGTTTTTACCGTGTAAGAGCCATTTTTTTGGCAGTGGGAAAGGGGTAGCCCTTTACCCGTTAAAAAAAAAACGGCATGGGGTCCCCCCCCCCACTGCCGTAACCAGCACCAGGCTGAAGGAGCCGGGGCTGGTATTAAAAAAATCAGGAAACCCGACAAATAGGGGTTCCCTGATTTTTTACAACCAGCCCCAGGCTCCAGGTCCGGGGCTGTTTCCCAAAATACGGGGGACAAAATGACTAGGGGTCCCCCGTATTTTAAGAACTAGCCCCAGGCACAACCAGCCAGCAGGGTAATGCCACAGCCGGGGGACACTTATTATATAAGGTCCCGCGGCCAAAGCATTAACCCTACCGACCAGTCAGCCTGGCCAGGGGCCCTGGGGGAGTGGGGACCCCCCCAATGAAGGCCCCCCCCCCCCCCTCCAGGACTTACCTGACGAGGCTGAAGCCTGGTGCTATCCCCGATGCCTCTGGGCGGTGGGCATCGGGCTGATGGAATGGTGTAAAAAATAGAATAAAAACTATTGTCTTTTACTGGTGAACTATGAGTCCCAGCAAGCCTCCACCGCAAGCTGGGACTTGGAGAACCACAAGTCCCAGCCTGCGGGGCATTAAAGGGCCGCTGGGTCTTGTAGTTCATACAGTAGCCCCGGGGAGGAGGGGCAGCGTCGCTCGAGAGCGCTCGAGGCAGTTTCGCTCGGAGGAAGGTTTACACAAAATGGCCGCCAAATGTCTACGGGCCTCGTGGAAGCGGGGGGGAGGGAACACTGGGAGAGGCTGGAAGCATGGCTGCACGGAGAAAAGACGGGGAAAGCAGGGCCGAGCGACGGGGAGCGGGCATACAGTATCCCCGGGGAGGAGGGGCAGCGTCGCTCGAGAGCGCTCGAGGCAGTTTCGCTCGGAGGCAGGGTTACACAAAATGGCCGCCAAATGTCTACGGGCCTCGTGGAAGCGGGGGGGAGGGAACACTGGGAGAGGCTGGAAGCATGGCTGCACGGAGAAAAGACGGGGAAAGCAGGGCCTAGCGACGGGGAGCGGATACCGTCGTTGCTGCTCGAGCGTCTCATTAGCTCGAGCGTCCCGTTAGCTCGAGCGTCCCATTAGCTCGAGCGTCCCAGGCTCCGGGGAGGAGGGGTCGGTGTGCTATACGGGCAAGCGTCGGTCGCTCGATATACCGCCAAACGCCTAGGGGCCTCGTGGAAGCGGGGGGGGGGAGGGAACACTGGGAGAGGTTTGGGAAAGGTTGGAAGCACAGAGAAAGGACGGGGAAACCAGGGCCGTGCGACGGGGAGCGGGCATACAGTAGCCCCGGGGAGGAGGGGCAGCGTCGCTCGAGAGCGCTCGAGGCAGTTTCGCTCGGAGGCAGGTTTACACAAAATGGCCGCCAAATGTCTACGGGCCTCGTGGAAGCGGGGGGGAGGGAACACTGGGAGAGGCTGGAAGCATGGCTGCACGGAGAAAAGACGGGGAAAGCAGGGCCGAGCGACGGGGAGCGGGCATACAGTATCCCCGGGGAGGAGGGGCAGCGTCGCTCGAGAGCGCTCGAGGCAGTTTCGCTCGGAGGCAGGGTTACACAAAATGGCCGCCAAGTGTCTACGGGCCTCGTGGAAGCGGGGGGGAGGGAACACTGGGAGAGGCTGGAAGCATGGCTGCACGGAGAAAAGACGGGGAAAGCAGGGCCTAGCGACGGGGAGCGGATACCGTCGTTGCTGCTCGAGCGTCTCATTAGCTCGAGCGTCCCGTTAGCTCGAGCGTCCCGTTAGCTCGAGCGTCCCAGGCTCCGGGGAGGAGGGGTCGGTGTGCTATACGGGCAAGCGTCGGTCGCTCGATATACCGCCAAACGCCTAGGGGCCTCGTGGAAGCGGGGGGGGGGAGGGAACACTGGGTGCAATGAGCGTTTACATACAGAATACAGTTTAAAAATAAGGTATATTTATATCGAAATACTGATAGAAAAAGATTTACCGTTCAGGAACTTTTGCTAGTAGCACTTGAAACCAGCCGAGTTCCGTGAGGCCAGCAAAGATTTCAAATGCAAGCAGAAGTACAGGAACGGTATCAGGAAACTTCAAGAAGTCTTGAGAGGAGAGGAGCCGAACAGCAAGTCTGCTTACGAGGAAACAGGTTTGCCGAGTGGTAGCTGGAGTGCCTGGGGACGCCCTTTTTATGTGAAACAAACAAAAGGTTTTTTCCACGCCCAAAGCAGGTCCTGTGATTGGATTATGGAAATTGTTCACGCCCCAAACATATCTGCAGAGACCAATCTCAGGGTCTGGATCTTGGGCGGGAAAAACCTTTTGTTTGTTTCACATAAAAAGGGCGTCCCCAGGCACTCCAGCTACCACTCGGCAAACCTGTTTCCTCGTAAGCAGACTTGCTGTTCGGCTCCTCTCCTCTCAAGACTTCTTGAAGTTTCCTGATACCGTTCCTGTACTTCTGCTTGCATTTGAAATCTTTGCTGGCCTCACGGAACTCGGCTGGTTTCAAGTGCTACTAGCAAAAGTTCCTGAACGGTAAATCTTTTTCTATCAGTATTTCGATATAAATATACCTTATTTTTAAACTGTATTCTGTATGTAAACGCTCATTGCACCCAGTGTTCCCTCCCCCCCCCCCGCTTCCACGAGGCCCCTAGGCGTTTGGCGGTATATCGAGCGACCGACGCTTGCCCGTATAGCACACCGACCCCTCCTCCCCGGAGCCTGGGACGCTCGAGCTAATGGGACGCTCGAGCTAATGAGACGCTCGAGCAGCAACGACGGTATCCGCTCCCCGTCGCTCGGCCCTGCTTTCCCCGTCTTTTCTCCGTGCAGCCATGCTTCCAGCCTCTCCCAGTGTTCCCTCCCCCCCCGCTTCCACGAGGCCCGTAGACATTTGGCGGCCATTTTGTGTAAACCTGCCTCCGAGCGAAACTGCCTCGAGCGCTCTCGAGCGACGCTGCCCCTCCTCCCCGGGGCTACTGTATGCCCGCTCCCCGTCGCACGGCCCTGGTTTCCCCGTCCTTTCTCTGTGCTTCCAACCTTTCCCAAACCTCTCCCAGTGTTCCCTCCCCCCCCCCCGCTTCCACGAGGCCCCTAGGCGTTTGGCGGTATATCGAGCGACCGACGCTTGCCCGTATAGCACACCGACCCCTCCTCCCCGGAGCCTGGGACGCTCGAGCTAATGGGACGCTCGAGCTAATGGGACGCTCGAGCTAATGAGACGCTCGAGCAGCAACGACGGTATCCGCTCCACGTCGCTCTGCCCTGCTTTCCCCGTCTTTTCTCCGTGCAGCCATGCTTCCAGCCTCTCCCAGTGTTCCCTCCCCCCCGCTTCCACGAGGCCCGTAGACATTTGGCGGCCATTTTGTGTAACCCTGCCTCCGAGCGAAACTGCCTCGAGCGACGCTGCCCCTCCTCCCCGGGGATACTGTATGCCCGCTCCCCGTCGCTCGGCCCTGCTTTCCCCGTCTTTTCTCCGTGCAGCCATGCTTCCAGCCTCTCCCAGTGTTCCCTCCCCCCCGCTTCCACGAGGCCCGTAGACATTTGGCGGCCATTTTGTGTAAACCTGCCTCCGAGCGAAACTGCCTCGAGCGCTCTCGAGCGACGCTGCCCCTCCTCCCCGGGGCTACTGTATGCCCGCTCCCCGTCGCACGGCCCTGGTTTCCCCGTCCTTTCTCTGTGCTTCCAACCTTTCCCAAACCTCTCCCAGTGTTCCCTCCCCCCCCCCGCTTCCACGAGGCCCCTAGGCGTTTGGCGGTATATCGAGCGACCGACGCTTGCCCGTATAGCACACCGACCCCTCCTCCCCGGAGCCTGGGACGCTCGAGCTAATGGGACGCTCGAGCTAATGGGACGCTCGAGCTAATGAGACGCTCGAGCAGCAACGACGGTATCCGCTCCACGTCGCTCTGCCCTGCTTTCCCCGTCTTTTCTCCGTGCAGCCATGCTTCCAGCCTCTCCCAGTGTTCCCTCCCCCCCGCTTCCACGAGGCCCGTAGACATTTGGCGGCCATTTTGTGTAACCCTGCCTCCGAGCGAAACTGCCTCGAGCGCTCTCGAGCGACGCTGCCCCTCCTCCCCGGGGCTACTGTATGCCCGCTCCCCGTCGCACGGCCCTGGTTTCCCCGTCCTTTCTCTGTGCTTCCAACCTTTCCCAAACCTCTCCCAGTGTTCCCTCCCCCCCCCCGCTTCCACGAGGCCCCTAGGCGTTTGGCGGTATATCGAGCGACCGACGCTTGCCCGTATAGCACACCGACCCCTCCTCCCCGGAGCCTGGGACGCTTGAGCTAATGAGACGCTCGAGCTAACGAGAAGTTGACGCATTAGCAACTGAGTGCTGTACAGTACATCATTGTCAATTATTACCACCAACGTTGTTTTTTTTTGGGGGGGGGGAGGGGG